>NC_066580.1:133694147-133711647 GCF_024323335.1 Lathyrus oleraceus | reverse complement strand
AACAAAAGCTTCGCCTAGCGAAGGCCACGCTTCAACCTTCGCCCCAGCGAGGTTGAAAGGTTTTGCTACTGGAATGCTCGCTGGGCACTCGCTAGAGCCTCGCCTAGCGAGTGAGTGCTGGCTGCGCTTTTCACCAAAACTGAACGAACTCGCTACCACCTTCGCTAGCAGCTCGCCTAGCGAATTTATTGACATTTTACTGGAGCTTTTCGCTGGGCGCTCGCCTAGCGAGTGCTTCGCCACAGCCCTCGTCTAGCGAGCAGGCTGATGAATGCTTGTTTTACTTGATCCCTTTGCCAAATTTCTTGTGTCTTCACTTTCTATTATTTCATGCCTACTTCCTGCACAATAACACACAAATCAAAGGTACCAAGATCGTTTATCGTTTAATTGCATTTCATCCGAAACAAAGGTGGTTTTGAACACATTAGCAAGGAAATGGAGTGAAAGATGCCCACATTTGATAGCTCAAATAAGCACTTTTGGGCATCTAACAACTCTCCCCAACTAGATTCTTGCTTGTCCTCAAGCAAAGTATGCCCCTTGAAGGACAAGAGGATTTGCTTTAAGAAAAAGGTTTCTCTGAAGCCGGATAAAACGGCTCAAACACAAGCGAATCAGCAGGTACAAATTTCCAACGGTTTGAATAAAATAATACGCAAGAACTAAAACTTAATAGTAATGCGAAATATGTATCTATTTACAACAATATTATTTTGAATGAATCACCTTATCTCTCCTCTTCGAATAAGGATTGAAGAATTTACGCGTTTGCAACCGCGGGAAAAATCTCACTCTCCAACAAATAATGAAGAAATCAATTCGATTCATACAATGTCTAACAATTATAAATGGTAATGTGGAAGCACGAAGATCACTAAGGGCTTTTCGGTTGAAGCTTGGTTAGGTTAACAAACAAGGGTCATTTCTAAGGCCATTGAAAACGAAATTGCCGATGCAAAAGAGACATTCACTATACATTATTTACACATCTCAACTTCGTTCCATTTATTTCTCATTTGAAACCTTCACAACTCTTATTTCACAACTCAATTTTTTTGTGTTTCACTATTTTTCTTCCAAGCAAGCATTCATTTTCATTCTTTCTATTTTTTTTTCTTTCACATCATATTTACACAACAGATGTTTCTTTTCTATATTTTTTTATATATGCTTGCTCGGTTTTTCAAGAGTTGTGGTACTTACCAATTCTCATTTTCGTTCTCCCCAACTGATTTCTTACCCACCCTAAGTGAATGCTCTTAACTTTTTACGGCAAAAGAACAATAATCAAGATTTTCCTGGTTGTAAAAAAAAGATTTTTGAAATCTCGCTTTATTTCAAGCAGAGATTCAACTGTTTAAGCTCAAAGGGGTTAACGAATACTCTCTCTGCTCACAGGTAAGTTATATTTGGAACTGGTTATGCTCGATAGAAAACAAGTGCCTTGATCATTTCTAATTGCTTCCACATATTCACAATAATAAAAGACAAAGCATGAATCAAATGAATCAACAAAACTTATTAGAATCCAGCATTTAAGTGTACAATGGAGGTTTACTCATAATTTGTGGTTTTAAGTCCTAGATGAAACATTCATTCAATTATGTTGCAAAAAGACAATATTCAATTACCAAAAAGAGTAAAGTTCTTAATGCATTCTAAAATTCTAGCCGAAGGTAACCATGTACCTTAGCATTATTCACTTGTTTATTCTTATCATTGCCATCCAAGCTCGGATGCACCTTCATTGGGTACTTCTTTGAGGAGCAACCAATCTAGAAGGTTTGCCATTCAACCAACCAAAAATTTATTAAACAAACAAAATTTAAAACATAAATAATAATATTAACTTCAAAATATAAATTTGTTCATGGGGGACAAAACACCCCAAAAGTACAAAGCCAAAATCAAAATACAGAATTCTGGAAATACAGTAGAAATAAAACATAAAATAAAAAAAATAAAAACTTAGCCCTCCACGGACTCATAACCCTCTTCACTACCGGCTTCAGAACCGGTAGCCTCATCATCATCATCATCAGCTGCACCACCAGAAGACGCACCAGTGGCCGCCCCCTCACCATACACAGGCCTGTCCACAGGCCAGTTAGCGTTAAGCAGAAACTGCTCACGCGTCATCAATGAATGTTTGTGAGAGAGATGAAAAGTGAGAGTGCTTCAGCAGAGTTTTAAAAACAGAAAAGTTGCATTTAGGCCCAAAAGAGTGGCCTGCTGATAATTTAAATGAGTGCTGCCACACAGCGCTCTCTGTTGCTTCGCCTAGCGAGCAGCTTAGCGAATCAGCTCGCTACTGCCTCGCCTAGCGAGCATCAAGCGAGCATGACAGCAATTGCCTTTTCAAAGGCAGCATTACAGGTACATTCAGCATGGTTTTAGCAATTGGAAACCCAATACAACAGAACAGGAAAACAGTAAATACTTACAATGTTGGGGTGCCTCCCAACAAGCGCTTGTTTAACGTCGGCTAAGCTCGACGGTGCGATGCTCACAGAGGAGCATCCAAAGGAATTGTGCAGCTTCCGCTATCCACTTTGTTGTTTGAGTTTCCGGGATCCATTTTGTTGAGCAACTTCCTCAAGGGCTTTGTTGTCTTTAAGAGGTTCTTGATGAACCTTCAATAAAATCTGATACCACCCTTTTTCAGAACTATTTGCACAATGCTCACTGTAACACCCTTCTAAAATACCCCAAATATTTAATTAAAAATAATAAACATATAACAATTCAGAGTAATTATGCCATTCAAGGGTGTCACACAATTATTCACACCATTCAACAATATAACGGTCATGCTCTTTTATTAATTCAAAACATAAACATTTGCATAAAACGCAGCGGATAGAGATCTCCTCAATCATGTAAAACATGTAACATTCACATGTAAATTATTCAACAACATAAAACATCCCATCCCGATGTTACATCTATCAGAGCACGACCCACTAAGGAGACTACACTAGACTCCAAGCATTCGCTTCTACTCAACTCATTTCTCGTTACCTGAAAAATAGTTGTAAGGGTGAGTTCCTCAATCAATATAATAAGCATTCTAGAATATAATGTCATGTTAAGCAATTTAACACATTAATCACCCTAATCGCAACATACAATCAGTAACAGCACATCAGCTCAACCTCATACTCAACACCAACATAACACACAAGTATAATCTCAAATCATACTCCATAACACACAAACACAAGTATAATATTGGAATACATCCATTCATATTATACACCATACATACATTATGCAATGAGACTCCACACACATGTGGTACCGACTATTCTTGAACATCTAGTTCAAGCTCACCGATCCCTCCAGATACGGCTACTAAGCTCACTAGTCCCATTCATTTGAGACCTAGTGACTCACTCACTAATTCCTCACCATGGGAATTAGCTACAGCCCCGAAGGCTAGACTATGCACACTAATCATCTAGCATGCAAACATCAACAACAACCCACAATGGTTCACTCACTAATTCCTCACCATGGGAATTAGCTACAGCCCCAAAGGCTATACTATGCACGCTAATCATCTAGCAATGCAATATCAACAACAATTCACAATGGACACATGCTCACACTCTAAGCCATACAACAGTCCATTCACAATTACATGCATAATATATACATTCATAGCATTATGCATATCATCATACATCATCAACACATGTATCAACACATCATTATCATGTCAATCAATTAAACACAGTATTAGCACACTCTACTAATACCTATGCTGCTCAAAACAGCGGGAAATAATCCCTATTACATCATACGCCAACATAGGCCGACGCTCAATTATGTACACAACATTAAAAAGCCAATTTTTCCACTCTGCAACAGTGTTAACCGGTTAACGCCCTGGGTTAACCGGTTAACGCAGGCAAAAACACATTTTCTGGCAAAACGCAACAGTGTTAACCGGTTAACGCCCTGGGTTAACCGGTTAACGCAGGCAAAACAGCACCTTTTCACAATTCAAAACAGTGTTAACCGGTTAACACCCTGGGTTAACCGGTTAACGCAGACAAAACAGCAGTTCCTGCGCTAACACAAGGCAGAATGCAGAATTCTCCGCATTTTCCGCCGTTGGAGGACTTCCGGACCTCCGGTTCCGATTCCGTAAAAAGCTATACGTTCGGAATTTCACAACTAACCCAAACACAGATTCAATTACAGTCTAAATACAATTTATCCAACATAATTTTTCAGCATCAATAATCCCAATTAGGGTCAAATTAACGGCTTATCACTACCCATCACATATTATCCCATAATACCCATTAATCGACGATAAACCCCCCTTACCTGAGTTAATCCGGCAATCTCTAAGCTCCAAGCTCTTCTCTTCTCAAATCTTCTTCCTCTTGCTCTGCCTCTTTGCCCTTTTTCCTCTTTCACGATCGCTTCTCTGCTTTTTCACGTAAAAACCTTTTTACTCCAAAAATGGGCTCTTTTTCTTTATTTCACACTTATATATTTTCCAATTTATTTTATTATCCCAATAAAATAATAATTTAATAATTCCAAAATAATAATAATAATAATCCAATTATCTAATTAAATTAATAAATATATTATTAACTTAATTTAAATAATTACCATATTATTATCGGGGTGTTACAACTCTCCCCCACTAAAAGAGTTTTCGTCCTCGAAAACATACCTCAAGCGAACAACTCCGGGTAAGACTCCTTCATCTTACTCTCCAGTTCCCAAGTCACATTGCCACCTGCTGGCCCCCCCCCCCAAGCTACCTTCACCAAGGCAATCTCTTTACCCCGCAACTGCTTCAACTCTCGATCCTCGATCCTCATAGGTGATGTTTCAACAGTCAGGTTATCTCTCACCTGTACATCATCTACTTGGACGACATGCGACGGATCATGAATGTACCTCCTCAACTGAGACACATGAAAAACCTCATGCAAATTCACAAGCGACGGCGGTAAAGCGACACGATAGGCTACCTCCCCTATCCTCTCCAAAATCTGATAAGGACCAATAAATCGAGGTGTCAACTTCTTCGACTTCAAAGCTCGACCAACGCCAGTTATCGGAGTAACACGAAGAAACACATGATCTCCCTCTTGGAACTCAAGTGACTTCCTCCTCTTATCATGATAACTCTTCTGACGACTCTGAGCAATTCTCATCTTCTCCTGAATCATCTTAATCTTTTCTGTAGTCTGTTGAACAATCTCTGGTCCAACCACAGCACTCTCACCGGACTCATACCAACATAACGGTGTCCGACATCTCCTACCATACAAAGCTTCAAACGGTGCCATACCAATGCTCGAATGAAAACTATTGTTGTAGGTAAACTCAATCAAAGGCAAATAACAATCCCAAGCACCTCCTTTTTCCAAAACACAAGCCCTCAAAAGATCCTCTAGTGACTGAATCGTCCTCTCAGTCTGACCATCAGTCTGCGGATGATATGCAGAACTCAATCTCAGCTTAGTTCCCAAAGCCTTCTGCAAACCTTCCCAGAACTTCGATGTAAATCTAGGATCTCTGTCCGAAACAATACTCGACGGAATACCATGCAAACTTACAATCTTCTCAATATACAACTCGGCTAGTCTCTCTAACGGATAATCCATTCTGATCGGAATGAAATGAGCCGATTTCGTCAATCTATCAACAATCACCCAAATAGCTTCAAAATTCTTACTTGTCCTCGGCAACCCAGAAACAAAATCCATACTGATACTATCCCACTTCCACTCTGGAATAGCCAACGGTTGCATTAGCCCAGATGGCTTCTGATGCTCAATCTTTGACTTCTGACAAGTCAAACAGGAATAAACAAAACTCGCAATTTCTCTTTTCATTCCCGGCCACCAAAATAACTTCTTCAAATCATGATACATCTTCGTAGCTCCAGGATGAATACTCAATCCACTACGATGTCCTTCCTCAAGAATACTCTTCTTAAGTTCGGTAACATCCGGAATACACACCCGATTACCAAATTTCAAAACACCATTCTCATCAACTCTGAATTCACCACCTTGACCTTGATTCACTAAAGTCAACTTATCAACCAAAAGCATATCGGATTTCTGACCCTCTCTAATCTCATCCAAAATACCACTCGTTAACTTCAACATTCCCAATTTAACACTATTGTGAGTACTCTCACACACCAAACTCAAATCTCTAAACTGCTCAATTAAATCCAATTCCCTAACCATCAACATAGACATATGTAATGATTTCCGACTCAATGCATCAGCCACTACGTTTGCTTTACCCGGATGGTAATTCAACCCAAAGTCATAATCCTTCAGAAATTCTAACCATCTCCTCTGTCTCATATTCAGTTCTTTCTGATCAAACAAATACTTTAAACTTTTATGGTCACTGAAAACTTCAAATCTTGACCCGTACAAATAATGCCTCCATAACTTCAGAACAAACACCACAGCTGCCAACTCTAAATCGTGTGTTGGGTAGTTCCTCTCATGAACCCTCAGCTGTCTCGAAGCATAAGCTATAACCTGCTTATTCTGCATCAACACACCACCCAAACCCAACAATGAAGCATCACAGTAAACCTCAAATGGTTCCGACGGACTCGGTAATATCAGAATAGGTGCACTAGTTAACCTTCTCTTTAACTCTTGGAAACCTTCTTCACATTTGGAGTCCCAAACAAACGCTTGTCCCTTTCTAGTCAACATCGTCAACGGTAACGCCAACTTAGAAAATCCCTCAATGAACTTCCTATAATAACCTGCAAGTCCAAGAAAACTCCTTATCTCAGAAACTGACTTCGGAGCTTCCCACTTAGATACCGCTTCTATCTTAGAAGGATCAACAGCAACACCACCTCTTGAAATCACATGACCAAGAAAACTAACCTCTTCTAACCAAAATTCACATTTAGAGAGTTTAGCAAATAACTTCTTTTCTCGTAGAACTTCTAAAACCACTCTCAAATGCTCAGCATGCTCTTCTTCAGATTTCGAATACACCAAAATGTCATCAATAAATACCACAACAAACTGGTCTAGGTACGGATGGAAAATCCTATTCATATACTCCATAAATACTCCAGGCGCATTAGTCACCCCAAAAGGCATTACAGAATACTCATAATGTCCATACCTTGTTCTGAAAGCAGTCTTCTGAATATCCTCAGTTTTCACACGTATCTGATGATACCCAGATCTCAAATCTATTTTGCTGAATACACTCGCACCAACCAACTGATCCATCAAATCATCAATCCTAGGCAAAGGATACCGATTCTTGATCGTCACTTTATTCAGTTGCCTGTAGTCCACACACAACCTCATAGTACCTTCTTTCTTCTTAACCAATAACACTGGTGCACCCCACGGTGACACACTCGGACGAATAAACTTCTTATCCAACAGATCTTCCAACTGACTCTTCAATTCAGTTAACTCCACAGCAGACATACGGTAAGGAGCCATCGATATCGGCCTAGTACCAGGTACTAAATTAATCGAGAACTCAACTTCACGCTCTGGCGGCAATTCATTCACTTCTTCCGGAAACACATCAGGAAAATCACACACCACCGCTAGATCGCAAATCACCAGTTTATCTTTAGCTTCCAAAGTCGCTGACAGCATAAACAACTCTGCCCCATCTGCTACTGCCTCATTCACCTGCCTTGCTGATAGAAACAAACTCTTTCCTTCCCCAATCTCAGGAAAGATCACAGTCTTATCAAAACAGTTGATAGAAACTCGATTAAACACCAACCAGTTCATACCCAGAATAACGTCAATCTGCACTAGTGGAAGACACACAAGGTCTATCCCAAAGTCTCTACCAAAAATACCCAAAGGACAATTCAAACAAACCGAAGTAGTAGTCACTGAACCCTTCGCAGGAGTATCAATCACCATACTACCAAGCATCTCAGATATCTCTAACTTAAGTTTCACAGCACAATCCAAAGATATAAAGGAATGAGTAGCACCGGTGTCAATAATAGCTACAAGGGGAAAGCCATTAATATAACACGTACCTCGGATCAAACGATCATCTGCAGAAGTCTCAGAACCCGATAAAGCAAAGACCTTGCCTCCTGACTGATTCTCTTTCTTCGGCTTAGGACACTGTGGACTGATATGACCCAACTCTCCACAGTTGAAACAAGTTACAGTCTTCAACCGACACTCTGCAGCCAAATGACCACCTTTTCCACACTTGAAACACTTCATCTCAGCAATGGTACACTCATGGACACGATGTCCGGCCCGACCACATCTATAACACTTAACAGGAGCACTAGAGTCTCCCCCACTAGGCCTCTTCATCCCACTCTGCTTCTGAAAACCTTTGCCAGCTGCATACGGTTTTCCACGATCATTCTGATTCTTGCCTTTCCTATCAACCCTCTGCTGATAGCTCTCTGCTCTGGCTTTGGAATCCTGTTCAAAAATCCTGCAACAGTCAACCAAGTCAGAAAACACTCTGATCCGCTGATATCCAATAGCCTGTTTGATCTCGGGACGCAACCCGTTCTCAAACTTCACACATTTCGAAAATTCTCTAGCAGCCTCATTATAGGGAGTGTAATATTTCGACAGCTCTGTGAACTTAGCAGCATACTCCGTAACAGACTTGTTACCCTGCTTCAACTCTAAGAACTCTATCTCTTTCTTTCCTCTGACATCTTCTGGAAAGTACTTCCTCAAGAATCTCTCTCTGAACACAGCCCAAGTGATTTCAGCATTCCCAGCAGATTCCAACTCAGTGCGGGTAGCAACCCACCAATCATCAGCTTCCTCTGACAGCATATGCGTACCGAATCTGACCTTCTGGTTATCGGCACATTCCGTCACTCGGAAGATCCTCTCTATCTCCTTCAACCACTTCTGAGCGCCATCTGGATCGTATGCTCCCTTGAACATTGGAGGATTGTTCTTCTGGAACTCACTCAGTTGACGAGCAGCTCCCATTCCCACAACATTCGGATTTCCTCCAAGTACTCCAGCTAGCATACCCAGAGCCTCAGCAATCGCAGCATCATCTCTACCTCTTCCAGCCATCTCTATTCTGAAAACCCAAACAAACTAAAACAATAAGTACTGATAGGGTTACACAACACCTATCCCGTACAGGGAAACAGAATAGTTACGACTCGACTCGACCGACTATGCTCTGATACCACTAATGTAACACCCTTCTAAAATACCCCAAATATTTAATTAAAAATAATAAACATATAACAATTCAGAGTAATTATGCCATTCAAGGGTGTCACACAATTATTCACACCATTCAACAATATAACGGTCATGCTCTTTTATTAATTCAAAACATAAACATTTGCATAAAACGCAGCGGATAGAGATCTCCTCAATCATGTAAAACATGTAACATTCACATGTAAATTATTCAACAACATAAAACATCCCATCCCGATGTTACATCTATCAGAGCACGACCCACTAAGGAGACTACACTAGACTCCAAGCATTCGCTTCTACTCAACTCATTTCTCGTTACCTGAAAAATAGTTGTAAGGGTGAGTTCCTCAATCAATATAATAAGCATTCTAGAATATAATGTCATGTTAAGCAATTTAACACATTAATCACCCTAATCGCAACATACAATCAGTAACAGCACATCAGCTCAACCTCATACTCAACACCAACATAACACACAAGTATAATCTCAAATCATACTCCATAACAACACAAACACAAGTATAATATTGGAATACATCCATTCATATTATACACCATACATACATTATGCAATGAGACTCCACACACATGCGGTACCGACTATTCTTGAACATCTAGTTCAAGCTCACCGATCCCTCCAGATACGGCTACTAAGCTCACTAGTCCCATTCATTTGAGACCTAGTGACTCACTCACTAATTCCTCACCATGGGAATTAGCTACAGCCCCGAAGGCTAGACTATGCACACTAATCATCTAGCATGCAAACATCAACAACAACCCACAATGGTTCACTCACTAATTCCTCACCATGGGAATTAGCTACAGCCCCAAAGGCTATACTATGCACGCTAATCATCTAGCAATGCAATATCAACAACAATTCACAATGGACACATGCTCACACTCTAAGCCATACAACAGTCCATTCACAATTACATGCATAATATATACATTCATAGCATTATGCATATCATCATACATCATCAACACATGTATCAACACATCATTATCATGTCAATCAATTAAACACAGTATTAGCACACTCTACTAATACCTATGCTGCTCAAAACAGCGGGAAATAATCCCTATTACATCATACGCCAACATAGGCCGACGCTCAATTATGTACACAACATTAAAAAGCCAATTTTTCCACTCTGCAACAGTGTTAACCGGTTAACGCCCTGGGTTAACCGGTTAACGCAGGCAAAAACACGTTTTCTGGCAAAACGCAACAGTGTTAACCAGTTAACGCCCTGGGTTAACCGGTTAACGCAGGCAAAACAGCACCTTTTCACAATTCAAAACAGTGTTAACCGGTTAACACCCTGGGTTAACCGGTTAACGCAGACAAAACAGCAGTTCCTGCGCTAACACAAGGCAGAATGCAGAATTCTCCGCATTTTCCGCCGTTGGAGGACTTCCGGACCTCCGATTCCGATTCCGTAAAAAGCTATACGTTCGGAATTTCACAACTAACCCAAACACAGATTCAATTACAGTCTAAATACAATTTATCCAACATAATTTTTCAGCATCAATAATCCCAATTAGGGTCAAATTAACGGCTTATCACTACCCATCACATATTATCCCATAATACCCATTAATCGACGATAAACCCCCCTTACCTGAGTTAATCCGGCAATCTCTAAGCTCCAAGCTCTTCTCTTCTCAAATCTTCTTCCTCTTGCTCTGCCTCTTTGCCCTTTTTCCTCTTTCACGATCGCTTCTCTGCTTTTTCACGTAAAAACCTTTTTACTCCAAAAATGGGCTCTTTTTCTTTATTTCACACTTATATATTTTCCAATTTATTTTATTATCCCAATAAAATAATAATTCAATAATTCCAAAATAATAATAATAATAATCCAATTATCTAATTAAATTAATAAATATATTATTAACTTAATTTAAATAATTACCATATTATTATCGGGGTGTTACAACTCTCCCCCACTAAAAGAGTTTTCGTCCTCGAAAACATACCTCAAGCGAACAACTCCGGGTAAGACTCCTTCATCTTACTCTCCAGTTCCCAAGTCACATTGCCACCTGCTGGCCCCCCCCCCCAAGCTACCTTCACCAAGGCAATCTCTTTACCCCGCAACTGCTTCAACTCTCGATCCTCGATCCTCATAGGTGATGTTTCAACAGTCAGGTTATCTCTCACCTGTACATCATCTACTTGGACGACATGCGACGGATCATGAATGTACCTCCTCAACTGAGACACATGAAAAACCTCATGCAAATTCGCAAGCGACGGCGGTAAAGCGACACGATAGGCTACCTCCCCTATCCTCTCCAAAATCTGATAAGGACCAATAAATCGAGGTGTCAACTTCTTCGACTTCAAAGCTCGACCAACGCCAGTTATCGGAGTAACACGAAGAAACACATGATCTCCCTCTTGGAACTCAAGTGACTTCCTCCTCTTATCATGATAACTCTTCTGACGACTCTGAGCAATTCTCATCTTCTCCTGAATCATCTTAATCTTTTCTGTAGTCTGTTGAACAATCTCTGGTCCAACCACAGCACTCTCACCGGACTCATACCAACATAACGGTGTCCGACATCTCCTACCATACAAAGCTTCAAACGGTGCCATACCAATGCTCGAATGAAAACTATTGTTGTAGGTAAACTCAATCGATTCGGAAAGAATCATGCTTCTCATTAGAATGCTTTTTGGCTTCAAAAAGATGGAAGGCTACCTCTTCATTTTCGACCCTAACTTTCATCAAACCGTTATCAACGTCTATCATCATTCTCGCGGTTTTCATGAACGGTCGGCCCAAGATGAGCGGAGCATCATCATCCTCTTCCATATCAATAACAATGAAGTCAACTGGGAAGAATAACTTATCAACTTTGACTAACATGTCTTGAGCCACTCCATATGGTGCAGTGGTAGACTTATCAGCTAGTTGTAAAGTCATCTTAGCAGGTTTGATATCAACATTTCCCAATCTTTTGATAATGGATAGGGGAATTAAATTGATGCTAGATCCCAAGTCAATTAAGCCATTACCCGTGTAGGTGTCTCCGATGGTTACCGATAAAGCAACTCGTCCCGGATCGGATTCCTTCCTTGGGAGAGTTTTTTGAATGATGGCACTACATCGTGCATCAAGCAAGATTGTCTCAGGTTCCGTGTACCTTCGCTTTTTTGTAAGTATGTCCTTCATGAATTTGGCATACTTGGGCATTTGCTCTAAGGCTTCGGCCAACGGAATGTTGATTTTCAATTGTTTAAAAATATCCATGAACCGGGCATAATGCCGTCCATTCTCCCTTTTGGACGGGGCATGAGGATAGGGAAGGTTTTGGATTGGAGTAGTGCTCACTACCTCCTTTCCCTTTGCAACTCTAGAACTCCTCCATCTAGGCTTTTTCACTTCCTCCCCCATTACTTCATCAATCGTATTTTTCTCAATCTCCACACTTTTTTTCTTTTCAACTTCACCATTCTTTTCGCTATTTTCAACTTCTTCCTTCTCACTCCACTCCCCCACTTCACCATCAATATTTTTCTCCAACATTTCCTCCTCATTTTCTTTCTTTTTCTCTCTTTGTTCACTCTCAACTCTTTTTTTATTCTCACTCATCAACTCCTTCCCACTTCTCGTTGTGATCGCCTTACAATGCTCCTTAGGATTTGTTTGCGTGTTTGCCGAAAAGGAAGGACCGGTTTGTTGTTCCGCGAGTTGCTTAGCAAGTTGCCCAACTTGAGTCTCGAGATTTTTTATGGCCGCGTCATTGCTCTTTTGGTTAGCCATTGACATTTGCATGAATTGCGTCAATGTCTCTTCCAACTTAGAAGTTACGACCGGCGGTTGTTGAGATTGATAAGGACTTTGGGGAGGGTTTTGACGGCTAGAAGAACCACCTCCATAACCTTGGTTATGGTAATAGTTACTCCTAGGTTGGAACCCTTGGTTCCCTTGGAAATGTTGTTGTTGATTTTGAGGGTGTGGTTGATAAGGTTGTTGTTGTTGTTGTCTCGGTTGGTAGTCCCTTTGGTTTGCCATGTAGTTTACTTCTTCGAACCCGGGAGGTGGACAGAATCCGGTGTCATGCTCACCTTTGCAAAGCTCACAACAAGCTATTTGTTTAGATTTTGAAGGTTCTCTTAACTCTTTTATTTGCTGCGTTAAGAGTTCCACTTGTTGTGAGATGAGCTTGTTTTGGGCAAGGATGGCATCGTTCGTCCCTAGCTCAAGCACTCCTGGTTTCTTCAAAGAGTTGCCTCGACTTTGACTCTGAAGATCATTTAGAGCCATTCGATTTATGATATTTGTAGCTTCTTCGGCACTTTTAGACAATAAAGAGCCACCCGAGGTAGCATCCAACAACGTCTTGCAATTTGGTTGAAGTCCATTTTTGAAGATATGGATTTGAGTCAATTCATCAAATCCATGCCCTTTACATTTCCGAAGCATGGATTTGAATCTTTCCCACGCCTCATTTAATGATTCATTGGTTCCTTGTGCAAACACTGAGATGGCCGTCTTGGATTCCATGAACCAGTTATGAGAGAAAAATCTCTCGATGAACTTCTCCTCTAACACGTTCCAGTCTGTCATGACGGCTGGTGTTTGGTCTAAGTACCAATCTTTTGCTTTACCGAGTAAGGCATGGGGAAATAATCTCTTGAACAACGGGAGCTCTTGAGCCTGATCCACTCTGAAATTCTAGTTATCAGACTTTGGATGTCACACTGGTTGTTATGACATCCAATTCTGCACAGACAGGGATTATGCAGAACTTAACAGTAAGTGCAGTAAATAACACAAGTAATTGTTCACCCAGTTCAGTCCAACATGACCTACATCTGGGGGCTACCAAGCCAGGGAGGAAATTCACTATTAGTAGTATCAATTCAAAGCTAAACTCACCCGTTTACAACTTATCACTTAATCCCTACCCAATGCAATTTCAATCTTAACCTAAGATCAGAGTTCCTACTCACTCCCCCTCAATCACCTCAGTGATATTAAAGACACTTTGAAGTCACACTTCAAAAACAACTCTTGATTATGCTTCACAGCTTAAATCAAGATACACAGCACTCACGCTTAAAAGCTTTGAGTGACACAACACTTACAACTCAATGAACACCCTATGCCAAAGCAATCATCTACTTGATAATGGCTTGGCTTACAAGATACGTCTAATACTAGACTCACAAAAATACAGCAGTGAAGTATGATGAACACACAAAATCTTCACGCCTCAAAATCCCCGAAACTGAATGAAGGAACGCCTTCCTTTTTATATTGCAGCACCTGGGCTTTTGCACCTGTATTCTCCTGAATTTAAGGTCACTCAAGTTCCCATAAATTCAACATTTAGGTTACTAACAAATAGGCTATTTGTTAGGTTCATTGAATGTAGATTGGTTGTTGATTTCCTGGTTTTTCTCTAAGCTGTTGACTTCCTGAAGAATAGCCTGAGAAAAAGCTGAAACAGAAAACTGAACAACCTACAATTTAGCATATGCTGTCAGGAATGAATGTCACGACATTCAGCTTGACATCAAGGTCCATATGCTGAGTCTGTTTTTCCAGTAAACAGACTGTACAATTTTGCTGACCTGTACATGATCAAAATGATCATACTACAGTAACAGCTTACATTAATAAATGTCAAAGTGTCCAACTTAACATTTACACAATTGGCCTTAAGTTAGTTCTGTTATTCTTTTGAAGAACAAACTAAGTTACATGCTGAAGTATAGCAGAACACCACTCTGCCTAATCTTCAGTACCTGCTGTCAATGAGGAATGTCATAACATCCAGTTTGACATTCAATCAGTAGGCCTTATGCCAGGTCTGGTTCTTCCTTGATAACCAGACTGCACTTAAATACTAAGTTCTAACAGAACTCCTGCTGTTCTGTTCCTTAGTATCTGTTAACAGGTATGAGTGTCACAACATCCAGTTTGACATTCAATAAATCCTGTGTTAGCTAGTCCTGCAGTAACTACAATGTAGTCACACATACATGTTATGACATCAGTCAAGACATTAGTGTTTTACCATATAATGCAGCAAATTAAACACCTACAAACTCCCCCTTTGGCAAATTTTTGGCTAAAACACTTTGATCCCCATAACAGAGTTCATAGCAGCGGAATCACACACCTAGCAGGAAAAAATACTAGCTAATACACTCAGAGTGGCAACACACTCACACACATGGAAGTTAAATACCAACTTCACACAGCAGCACACACACAGTTGCTGCAGGGGAGGGAATCTTCAGATCTGTCATGAGAGTCTGTTGTAGAGACCCACTCTGTTTGTCAGGGGTAGTGGTGGTGTGGTGGTTATTACTCCCCCTTTTTGTCAAAAATGTTGCCAAAGCCAACAACATAGCCAGAGCACAATGACAGAGTTCCAGACTTGGTTTTACTTCACAGTTTCAACCAAGTTAACATCCCCTTGATCTTGCTTCACAACTTCGATCAAGTACTCATCCACTTCTGCTTTACAGTAGGTACCACCATATCAGATGCCCTGATTTTGTTTCTGACATCCAGAACCACTCCTGCATGAACAGCATCCTTGAACTCCTGCAGGTACATTGACCTTCTCACAGTAGGGTGTCTCCTTACCCTCTTGTATCCACCCTTGTTACAAGTAGCATAGCTATGATCTGGTGCCCAATCATAACTTAGTACAAATTGTTTAATAGACAGAGATATTAAACAATTTATTCCCAACATCAGTGGTTGCTATAAAGTCTCAGAGAGACATATTCCCAGTTTGCTCCTTAAGTTTTCAAACTGAGTAGCATCCAGAGCCTTTGTAAATATGTCAGCCAGTTGAAGATCCGTGGCTACATGTTCCAAAGTGATCACCTTGTCTTCCACCAGATCTCTGATGAAGTGGTGCCTAATGTCAATATGTTTGGTCCTGCTGTGTTGGATGGGATTCTTGGAGATATTGATGGCACTGAGATTATCACAGAACAATGTCATGACATTTTGAGAGACATTGTACTCAGTGAGCATCTGTTTCATCCAAACCAGTTGGGAGCAACTGCTTCCAGCAGCTATGTATTCAGCCTCTGCAGTGGACAGAGAGACACAATTCTGCTTCTTGCTGAACCACGATATGAGGTTTTCTCCTAAGAAGAAACATCCACCTGATGTGCTTTTTCTGTCATCAGCACTTCCAGCCCAATCAGCATCACAGTACCCAGATAGGACAGGCTCAGACCCATGTGAATACAGCATCCCATAGTCACACGTCCCATTGATGTACTTGAGAATCCTTTTGACTTGATTCAAGTGGCTCACCTTGGGCTCTGCTTGGTATCTGGTACACACTCCAACTGCATAAGAAATGTCAGGTCTACTTGCAGTTAGATACAGCAGACTACCTATCATGCTTCTGTACAGGCCTTGATCAACACTAGGCCCTCCATCATCTTTGGTTAACTTCAGATGAGTAGGAGCAGGAGTCCTCTTGTGCCTGGAATTATCCATACCAAACTTCTTAACTATGTTCTTGGCATACTTGCTTTGGGAGAGAAACATAGAGTCCTCCATTTGGTTTACTTGCATTCCAAGGAAATAGGTCAGTTCTCCCACTAGACTCATTTCAAACTCAGACTGCATCTGGTGAACAAATTTTTTAACCATTTGTTCTGACATTCCACCAAAGACTATATCATCAACATAGATTTGAGCTATCATGATTTTGCCTTCTTCATCCTTCACAAACAAGGTTTTATCTATGCCACCCTTTCTGTATCCATTTGAGGTCAGAAATTCGGTTAACCTTTCATACCAAGCTCTGGGTGCTTGCTTCAACCCATACAAGGCTTTCTTCAACTTGTATACATGCTCAGGTTGGTTAGGATCACAGAACCCTTTGGGTTGTTCCACATAGACTTCTTCATTTAGGTAGCCATTCAAGAATGCACTCTTCACATCCATTTGGAATAGCTTAAACTTCAGGATGCAAGCTACCCCCAACAGCAATCTGATGGACTCAAGTCTAGCCACAGGAGCAAATGTCTCATCAAAGTCTACCCCTTCAACTTGAGTGTATCCTTGAGCTACTAGTCTTGCTTTATTTCTAGTAATTACTCCTTTCTCATCAGATTTGTTTTTGTAGATCCACTTGGTACCAATGATGTTGGACCCTTCAGGTCTTGGAACTAGCTCCCATACTTCATGCCTTGTGAATTGCTCGAGTTCCTCTTGCATGGCAATGATCCAGTATTCATCAGTCAGGGCTTCTTTCACATTCTTTGGTTC
>NC_066580.1:132139618-132279618 GCF_024323335.1 Lathyrus oleraceus | reverse complement strand
TTGATAGAAATTATAAAAATAATATAAAATAATATTTTTTTTATTCAGAAACATTAGTTCCTTTTTGAACTAATTGATTATTTTACATTACAATAAAAAGAGATCCATATATATCTATTATCTATGAAAAATTTGGAAAAGGTTTAGAATATTCAATGTTTTTACTTTACCTTTGGATCGAAAAAAAAAGAAAGAGTTAATTCAGATAGATAAGACATACGGAATAATTCGTTTTCATTTACAGAACAAATGTCTTTCACATCAAACTATAGCAACGAAAAAACTATACTAATTGTATGCCAGTTCCAAAAAAACGCACTTCTATATCAAAAAAAAAAATTCGTAAGAATTTTTGGAAAAAAAAAGGATATACGGCAGGATTGAAAGCCTTTTCATTAGCTGAATCCATTTTCACAGGTAACTCAAAAGGTTTTAACTCAAAAGGTTTTGGTTCAGGTAACTCAAAAGGTTTTGGTTCAGGTAACTCAAAAGGTTTTGGTTCAGGTAACTCAAAAGGTTTTAACTCAAAAGGTTTTTTTTAAGGTAACTCAAAAGGTTTTTTTTGTAAGAAAAAAAATGTTGGACTAGAATACTATGAATTAGCTCGATTTAAAGAGTATTCTTTAATAGTCATTTTATACTAATAGTATTTACTAATACTATATATAGAATAGTAAACATCTATTTAGAATATATTATATATTATAGAATAATATATAATATATTCTAAATATATCTATAATCTAATTTTTTTGAATGAGTCATAAGCAACTACAAAAAAAATTTCTTTTTCATTACTGGATTGAAGTCAGAACGAGATAGTTCTAGTTTCAACAGTGCTTTTTTTTTAATTTGAAAAAGTCAAAATTGAAAATTATAATAATAATAGAAATAAATATAGAAATCAAAACGTTGTTTTACTTAAATATAAAATGATTCCATATAGAATATATTTCTATATTCATATCTTTTCAATATTTAGAAAAAATGAAATTACTTTTTTTTTATTATGAATTTATATAATAAATGTTTAGTAAAGAAATGTACTCAATAAATATAGGACTTTACTTTATTCAATCTCGACGATTGAATAAAGAATTGGTTATTATGATTTCGAGTAAGCCGCCGCTATGGTGAAATTGGTAGACACGCTGCTCTTAGGAAGCAGTGCTAGAGCATCTCGGTTCGAGTCCGAGTAGCGGCATGGCATACTATATTTTATTTTAAATTAAAAGAATCATAAGTCCTATAATGAATTCAATTCCCTATTTCTATTCCGAGTATTCATACCTTTTTTATTTTCATTATAGATATTTTTATTTTCATTATATATATGATATTTTCAACTTTAGAGCATATATTAACTCATATATCGTTTTCCCTGATATCAATTGTTATTTCAATTCATTTGATAACCTTATTAGTCAATGAAATTGTAGGATTATATGATTTGTCCAAAAAAGCCATGATAATAACTTTTTTCTGTGTAACGGGATTGTTAATTACTCGTTGGTTTTTTTCGGGACATTTACCATTTAGTGATTTATATGAATCCCTAATCTTTCTTTCATGGGGTTTTTCCATTTTTCATATGGTTCCTTTTTTTAAAAAGGATAAAAACCTTTTAAGTACAATAATTGCACCAAGTGTTATTTTTACCCAAGGCTTTGCGACTTCGGGTCTTTTAACCAAAATGCATCAATCCGTAATATTAGTACCCGCTCTACAATCCCATTGGCTAATGATGCACGTAAGTATGATGATACTGGGCTATGCAGCTCTTTTATGTGGATCATTATTATCAGTGGCTATTTTAGTCATTACGTTTCAAGAAGTCATCCAAATTCTTTCTTTTAGCAAGAATTTGGATTCTTTAAAAAAAAAGTTGATTTTGTTGAAATCAAATACATGAATAGGAATGAAAGAAACAATGTTTTACGAAGAATTTCTTTTTCATCTTCTAGTTCTAGAAATTATTACAGGTGTCAATTTATTCAACAATTGGATCGTTGGGGTTATCGTATTATTAGTCTGGGTTTTCTCTTTTTAACGGTAGGTATTCTTTCAGGAGCAGTATGGGCTAACGAGGCATGGGGTTCCTATTGGAATTGGGATCCAAAGGAAACTTGGGCCTTTATTACTTGGACCATATTCGCAATTTATTTACATACTAGAAAAAAGAAAAAATTAGAAGGTATAAATTCTTCAATAGTGGCCTCGATAGGATTTCTTATAATTTGGATATGTTATTTTGGGATCAATCTATTAGGAATAGGACTACATAGTTATGGTTCATTTACATCTAATTGACTAAAAGAACCTGAGAAAGCAAAATATGGAAAGCATATATACTTTCCATAAATCGTCGAGAACCCTTTCAATCAAGTAATGTAATGATTCAAGGGGTTCTCACAAACAACAAACATATTCAATTATAATTTCAATTTTTTAAGTGAATATAAAATCTAACGGAAAAATATTTTTTTTATCTTTTTGATTCATTTATTCACAAAAATCATCGTTAATGATATAAAAATAGAATAGTTAATGATATAAACTTCAATAATTCATCATTTCTAAATTTAGTAGTATTATTGAGACGAAGTTCTGACCATGTGTCCGAGAAACAAGAGCGGTTGGATCTCTATCAATGGAATCTCATCACCCATACATAACAAATTGGTGCGGTATATTCAACTTATATTATAATATATGAACAGTAAAAAAGCTAGTATTCTTATTGAGACTAGAACTCATAGGGAAGAAAGAATAAAATAGATTTATGAATGGAATCAAATATGCAGTATTTACAGAAAAAAGTATTCGGTTATGGGGAAAAAATCAATATACTTTTGATGTCGAATCAGGATCAACTAGGACAGAAATCAAACATTGGATGGAACTCTTCTTTGGTGTCAGGGTAATAGCTATGAATAGTCATCGACTCCCAAGAAAGGGTAGAAGAAGAAGAATGCGACCTATTATAGGACATACAATGCATTACAAACGTATGATCATTACGCTTCAACCGTGTTATTCTATAGAAATTAGAACTAATCAAGAATCCGGAGATATATGATAATATTACTTTTGGATATTTCTGAATTGAATCAAAAATGGATATCTGAATTCTCGGAAAAACTTGACAAAGACATTATTATTAGGGTGAATAAGGAAGTAGGGCAAACATATCTTGTAGTATTATTCTGGGATGAAGATTAAATTCATCAACAACGTATGATCATTACGCTTCAACCGTGTTATTCTATTCCACCTCTTAGAAAGAAAAGAACTTTAATAAAAATACACTTAATAACATAACATGGCGATACATTTATCCAAAACTTCTAGCCCGAGCACACGCAATGGAGCCGTAAACAGTCAAGTGAAATCCAATTCACGAAATCGTTTGATTTCTGGACAGCATCATTGTGGTAAAGGGCGTAATGCCAGAGGAATCATTACCGCAGGGCATAGAGGGGGAGGTCATAAGCGTCTATACCGTAAAATTGATTTTAGACGCAATGAAAAAGACATATATGGTAGAATCATAACCATAGAATATGACCCTAATCGAAATGCACACATTTGTCTCATACACTATGGGGATGGTGAGAAAAGATATATTTTACACCCCAAAGGGGCTATAATTGGAGATACCATTGTTTATGGTACAGAAGTTCCTATAAAAATGGGAAATGCCCTACCTTTGAGTGCGGTTTGAACTATTGATTTACGTAATTGGAAGTAACCAATTAGGTTTATGGCGAAACCTAGAAATCGATCACTGATCCAATTGGAGTAGATAGACTTCAACAGAAAACTGAAGAATAACGGCAGCAAGTGATTGAGTTCAGTAGTTCCCAATATACAATTATTGACCCTAGAGATATAGTAATATGGAGAAGACAAAATTGTTTCAAGCACCGACAGAACACGAAGCGCTCCTCGTTTCAACTAACGGGAAGACAAGGATTATTCACATTTCATTTGATGGTCAAAGGCAAATTGAAAGCGAAGCAGTGGTAATTCTAAGGATTCCTCCGGGAAAAAATAGAAATGTCTCCTACGTTACCCGTACTAGGTGTAAGTAGCAACGTAATTTCATAGAGTCATTCGGTCTGAATGCTACATGAAGAACATAAGCCAGATGAAGGAACGGAACAGAAAGACCTAGGATGTAGAAGATCATAACATGAGTCATTCATTCGGAAGATTTTGATTCGTAGATTATATATCCACTCATGTGGTATGGTACTTCGTTATGTCATATATAATCTACGAAATAAACGATATATAAGATGCATCTGTATAGATATTATAATCTACATCCAGAAAGCCGTATGCTTTGGAAGAAGCTTGTACAGTTTGGGAAGGGGTTTTGATTGATCAAAAAGAAGAATCTACTTCAACCGATATGCCGTTAGGCACGGCCATACATAACATAGAAATAACACTTGGAAAGGGTGGACAATTAGCTAGAGCAGCGGGTGCTGTAGCGAAACTGATTGCAAAAGAGGGTAAATCAGCAACATTAAAATTACCTTCTGGAGAGGTCCGTTTGATATCAAAAAACTGCTCAGCAACAGTCGGACAAGTAGGGAATGTTGGGGTAAACCAGAAAAGTTTGGGCAGAGCCGGAGCTAAACGTTGGCGAGGCAAGCGTCCTGTAGTAAGAGGGGTAGTTATGAACCCTGTAGACCATCCACATGGGGGTGGTGAAGGGAGGGCGCCAATTGGTAGAAAAAAACCCTCAACTCCTTGGGGTTATCCTGCACTTGGAAGAAGAACTAGAAAAAGCAATAAATATAGTGATAATTTGATTCTTCGTCGCCGTAGTAAATAGTCAGTGGAGCGTAGAGAAAATAGAATTTGTTTCTTCGTCTTTACAAAAGAAAAGAGCAATTTACTATGACATTATATGATTTTCTTTTTTTAGAGATTCTATATTTTATTTTAAAAAATTTGAAATATAAAATATAAGAGAAAAAATTCACTTTTTTACAAATTATAAGAGGAATAATTAACAACTATGACACGTTCACGAAAAAAAAACCCTTTTGTAGCGAATCATTTATTAAGAAAAATAAAGAAGCTTAACACAAAAGGAGAAAAGGCAATAATAAAAACTTGGTCCAGAAAATCTACCATTATACCTATAATGATTGGGCATACCATTGCTATCCATAATGGAAAAGAGCATTTACCTGTTTATATAACAGATCGTATGGTAGGCCATAAATTGGGAGAATTTTCACCTACTCTAAACTTCGGAGGATTTGCGAAAAATGATAATAAATCTCGTCGTTAAGATTTCTATTAACCTACCACATTCATTTGAAGTTACAAAATTCATATTCATCATTTTTCAATCGGAGGATGAAAAATGATAATACATATCGTGCTTAAGATTTATATTTACCTACCGTTACCATTCATTGAGTGGCTGATTTGGTGGTTCTCAATCAACAACATGAGTGTTGACCTATATTTCCTTAACATTCATTTGACGCTACAATTAGTATTCATCACTAATGATGATTAATTAAGAAATTTATCAATTTGTGTCGAGTCACAACACAAACAAAGCGTGAATGGTAATTAATATTAATAATATTCAAAAATGGAAAGATCGAACTTATGTTTTATGGAGTTGGGCATCTTATTCTATTTTTTTTGAATTGCTTTATTCTGCAGCAGAAAAAGAAAAAAGATATATAAAGATATAGATTAATAAATAAAAAAAAGAGATAGATAAAATAAAAAAGTAGACAAATAAGACGTATCATTTGATATAGAGTGGTGAGGGGTTATGGGACAAAAAATACATCCGCTTGGTTTCAGACTTGGTGCAACTCAAAGTCATGATTCTATTTGGTTTGCACAACCAATAATTTATTCCAAGAATATAAAAGAAGATAAAATGATCCGATATTGTATCGTGCATTATATACTAAACACGATAAATGGATCCTTGGAATTCGATGTCGATATCTCTGGCTATGGAATTGGACGAATAAAGATTCAAAAAAGAATCGATCGGATTAAAGTGATAATCTATATGGGACTTCCAAACTTATTAAAAGAAGAGGTGAAGGCTCAAAGAATCGAAGAATTAAAGACTCATGTACAAAAAAAAGTAAATTGTGTGAACCGAAAAATCAAGCTTGGAATTACAAAAATTGCAAATATTTATAGAGATCCTCATATTCTTGCACAATTTATAGCCCAACTATTACTGAATAGAATTTCGTTTCGTAAAGCAATGCAAAAAGGTATTGAATTAGTTGAACAGGCAGATACAAAAGGAGTTCAAATACAAATTGCGGGACGTATCGACGGAAAAGAAATAGCACGTGTCGAATGGATCAGAGAAGGTAGGGTTCCTCTACAAACCATTCGAGCTAAAATTGATTATTGTTCCTATCCAGTTGTAACTATTTGGGGGGTATTTGGAATCAAAATTTGGATATTTCTAAACAACGACTAATCAACTTTTCCTTATAACGTTCCATCTTTTGATAAAACAAAAAATGACGAATTCTTACTACATTCTTATTCTCAAAGAAGAAAATTTAGAAGATTGAATAAAAAAAAAAAATTAATTAATCATTTTAGAATGAAGGAGTTGCTATGCTTAGTGTGTGACTCGTTGGTTTTTTTTTTATAGTGGTTAAATTTCTACAAAAATTCGTAGAATTAATTATTATAAAAAACCTACTCATCGCTTCCCATTATCTGGAGATAAAGAACCGCCTAAAATCTAAAATCAAAATAAGGATGTGGTCATATAATTATAGCAACTGAAATAAAAAAATCAGATTATTAGTTGTAAAGCAATAAGAATATACAGATAAATGAAGGGGTGAAAGAAAGATAGAAAAAGGATATCAATGATATAGAATTCTACTATGTAAAGGTCTATGGGTCATCTCATAAAAAGGTAGTGTAATAAAGCATCAATATTCAAAATTCATCCATATATGGTTGAATATATTCCTAGAATAAACGAATCAAGAGCCACGAATCAAGAAAACTGAGAAGGTTGATTCAACAAAAAAGAATCAAATAAGAAAATGTTAAAAAATAAAAAATTATCTTATTAATATTCAAGAGGCTCCATTGTAGAATTTAGACCTAACCATAAATAGAAAAGCGATGGGAACGACGGAACCTGTGAATACAAAAGATTCTATTAAAATTAGAAATCTTACTTACTGATTCATTAGATGGGATGGCGGAAGGAACTAAGAATTCATTGTTTTTGGAGGAGTTGTGGACTAACTCAACATTACATCTTCAATTTATAATCAGAGAGTCAATATTCGCCCGCGAAAATGTGGATTTTTCGGAATTTAGAAATTTTTGCCAATCCAATATGATAATAATAAAAAAAAAAAAGACAAATACGGATTTGTTAGAACCTTAATATCCAAAAATATTAGCTAGTTTAGATACAGATAGAAAAAATGGTCTATAAGAATACATATTTCGTTATATATCAAAGCAAGATTCAAAAATTTCTAATAGATCCATAGATTCTATGTCAAAAAATCCCGCGATTATATTCTATTTCATTTTCTATTTTATTAAACATATGTATCTTATTGTATATTATTTTAATTATTATTATTTTTTGATCGGTTCAATATTTTTCAATTGATTTATTTGCGAGGAGCCGTATGAGGTGAAAATCTCATGTACGGTTCTGTAATAGAGATGGAATTGAGAAATAACCATCAACTATAACCCAAAAAGAACGAGATTCCGCAAACATCATAGAGGAAGAATGAAAGGAAAAGCCTCTCGCGGTAATAAAATTTGCTTCGGAAAATATGCTCTTCAGGCACTTGAGCCCGCTTGGATCACATCTAGACAACTAGAAGCGGGTCGACGGGCAATGTCACGAAATGTTCGCCGGGGTGGACAAATATGGGTACGCATATTTCCAGACAAACCTGTTACAGTAAGACCTACCGAAACGCGTATGGGTTCGGGAAAAGGATCGCCCGAATATTGGGTAGCTGTCGTTAAACCCGGCAAAATACTTTATGAAATGGGAGGGGTCCCAGAAAATATCGCTAGAAAGGCAATTTCAATAGCGGCATCCAAAATGCCTATACGAACTCAATTCATTCTTTCCAAATAATCATTAGAACGAAAGAGGTCTTTAGTATGAAAAAAGGCAATTCTCCGTTTCTTTTTTTTTTTTGAACACATAATATTTTTTTTACTTCAACTTTTTGACTCAAAGATAAGAAAAAAGGATATGATTCAACCTCAAACCTATTTAAATGTAGCCGATAATAGTGGAGCGCGCGAATTGATGTGTATTCGAATCATAGGAGCTAGTAATCGACGGTATGCTTATATTGGTGACATTGTTGTTGCTGTAATCAAAAAAGCAGTGCCAAATTCATCTTTAGAAAGATCTCAAGTCATCAGAGCTGTAATTGTACGTACTTGTAAAGAACTAAAACGTCGTAATGGTATAATAATAAAGTATGATGATAATGCAGCGGTTCTCATTGATAAAGAAGGAAATCCAAAAGGAACTCGAATTTTTTCCGCAATAGCCCGAGAATTGAGACAGTTAAATTTCACGAAAATAGTTTCATTAGCACCCGAGGTATTATAATCAGAGATCATGATATAGATATATTATCTATAACTTGAATGAATAGGAAGGAAATAGATTAGAATAGGAATGAAATATATATTCTATATTCAATATATTCAAAATAAAAATTCGAATTCTATTTGTATAAAAAAAAAAAATAGAATTCGAATTCAATATAAGATTATTTATATAGTTTCGAATAGGTCATTCGTTCATTTTCTTTCTATCTTTTTTTTTAGTTTTAGAATATTCTATATTCTATATTGAGATTGTCGTAATGACAATCAAATTTTCTATACATATAGAAAGTATTATTCTATTCTCATATTCAATATTAGATATTTTATTGAATCAAAAAATAAAAAATCAAAAAACGGGAGCACGTTGATTATATGGAAAGGAAGGAGTAAAAATCGATCGTGGGTAAAGATACTATCGCTGATATACTAACCTTGATACGCAATGCTGACATGAATAGAAAAAGAACTGTTCAAATACCACTTACTAATATCACCGAAAACATTGTAAAAATTCTTTTACGAGAGGGTTTTGTTGAAAACGTCAGAAAACATCGAGAAAGCAACAAATACTTTTTAGTTTTAACTCTACGGTATAGAAGAAATAGGAAAGGATCATATAAAAGTTTTTTAAATTTAAAAAGGATTAGTACACCTGGTCTACGAATCTATTCTAACTATCCCAAAATTCCGAAAGTTTTAGGAGGGATGGGGATTGTAATTCTTTCTACTTCTAGGGGTATAATGACAGATCGAGAGGCTCGATTAGAAAAAATAGGGGGGGAAATTTTCTGTTATATATGGTAATCATCATAGTTTTGCCCATATCTGAATTATATGAAAACTGGATATCTCAATTAGCGCTACAAGAACTTAGCGAAGAAATTTTGACGATGATGAGCGAAATAGATAAAACGTATATTGTTTTATTAAAGATTAAATTCATCAACAACGTATGATCATTACCATAAACGTATGATCATCGTGTTATTCTATTCCACCTCTTAGAAATTAGAACTACTAAACAATCCGGAGATATATGATACTAATAAGATATATGATAATAATATATATCAAAATATTACTTTTTGAGATTTCTCAATTGAATCAAAAATGGATATCTGAATTCGGGGGAAAACTTGACAAAGACATTATTATTAGGGTGAATAAGGAACTAGCGGAAATAGATAAGGAACTAGCGGAAACAGATAAGGAAGTAGGGAAAACATATCTTGTAGCATTATTCTGGGATGAAGATTAAATTCATCAACAACGAGGGTATGTTGCAGGGTGCTTTAGAGAAATAGAATTCAAATAAGATTCTAGGCTATATTTCCAAAAAGACTTACTGGATACGACCGGTAAAGGAAAAAATGGAAGTATAGCTGACTCAATCCGATTAATTTTTGAACTTGAACATATTTTTTAGGAGTAACAATTTGAAGTTCAAAATGTAAGGAAACCCTATTTTCTTCCAATATATAAATTCGGAATTCAATTGAATTTCTAAGGAGTTAAAAATATGAAAGTGGCGGCCTCTGTTCGTAAAATTTGTGAAAAATGTCGATTGATCCGTAGGCGAGGTCGACTTCTAGTAATTTGTTCCAATCCAAAACATAAACAAAGACAAGGATAATATTCAAAGAAAAAAGGGCTTTCTATTAATAAGATTTTGTATTTGAATAGAATTCAAATACAAAATCTTATTAATATTCCATTTTCTTAAATACTTAATAATTCGAATCTAGTCTATAGTTATAAGTATTCTAATAACATAGAATTGCTTATTGCTTGATATTTTAAAAAAGGTATTCTATATGAATCGAATTATCGAATAAATATAGAATAACTAGATAGAAAATAGTAAAGAATCCTTTTTGAGAGGAAATGGATATATCCATATATTTCGGACTTATATTTTTTTTCAAATAAAAAAAATGGCAAAATCTATACCAAAAATTGGTTCACGGAAAACTGGACGTATTGGTTCGCGTAAGCATCCTCGTAAAATACCAAAGGGGGTTATTTATATTCAAGCTAGTTTCAACAATACCATTGTGACTGTTACAGATGTACGAGGTCGGGTGATTTCTTGGTCCTCCGCCGGTTCATGTGGATTCAAGGGTACACGAAGGGGGACACCATTTGCCGCTCAAACCGCAGCGGGAAATGCTATTCAAACAGTAGTCGAGCAAGGCATGCAACGAGCAGAAGTAAGGATAAAGGGTCCGGGTCTAGGAAGAGATGCGGCATTAAGAGCTATTTATAGAAGTGGGATACTATTAAAGGTTATACGGGATGTAACCCCTCTGCCACATAATGGATGTCGGGCTCCTAAAAAAAGACGTGTGTAAAACTAACAATAAACATTAAAGAAAAATATTTCAAGAGAAATAAACAATTAAATCAAGAGTTTCATAAAAATATATTACTATGATTCGAGAAAAACTAAAAGTATCGACTCAGACACTACAGTGGAAGTGTGTTGAATCAAGGGTAGACAGTAAGCGTCTTTATTATGGACGCTTTATTCTGTCTCCACTTATGAAAGGTCAAGCAGATACAATAGGCATTACAATGCGAAGAATTTTGCTCGGAGAAATAGAGGGAACATGTATCACACGTGCAAAATCTGAGAAAATACCACATGAATATTCTACCATAGTAGGTATTCAAGAATCAATACATGAAATTTTAATGAATTTGAAAGAAATTGTATTGAGAAGTAATCTGTATGGAACTCGGGAGGCGTCTATTTGTTTCAAAGGTCCTGGATATGTAACTGCTCAAGACATCATTTTACCACCTTCGGTGGAAGTCATTGATAATACACAACATATAGCTAACCTAACAGAACCTATTAATTTGTGTATTGAATTACAAATTGAGAGAAAGCGGGGATATCGTATAAAAACACTAAACAACATTCAAGATGGAAGTTATACTATAGATGCTGTATTCATGCCTGTTAGAAATGCAAATCATAGTATCCATTCTTATGTGAATGGAAATCAAAAACAAGAGATACTATTTCTGGAAATATGGACAAATGGAAGTTTAACTCCTAAGGAAGCACTTTATGAAGCCTCCCGGAATTTGATTGATTTATTTATTCCTTTTTTACATGCAGAAGAAGAAAACTTAAATTTTGAAAACAATCAACACAAAATGACTTTGCCCCTTTTTACTTTTCATGATCATGATAGATTCGTTAAGGATAAACTAAGGAAAAATCAAAAAGAAATTACATTGAAATCCATTTTTATTGACCAATTAGAATTGCCTCCCCGGATCTATAATTGTCTTAAAAAGTCCAATATACATACAGTATTGGAACTTTTGAATAAGAGTCAAGAAGACCTTATGAAAATTGAACATTTTCGAGTAGAAGATTTAAAATTTATATTAAACATTTTACAAATCGAAAATCATTTTGTATAAATTTTAAATACATTGGATTTTTTTGAATCTTTAGCACAAATAA
This sequence comes from Lathyrus oleraceus, assembly GCF_024323335.1. Lineage (NCBI taxonomy): Eukaryota > Viridiplantae > Streptophyta > Magnoliopsida > Fabales > Fabaceae > Lathyrus > Lathyrus oleraceus. Next base: position 132,267,497 of record NC_066580.1, on the reverse strand, counting down.
ATCTATTCAGAATAGGTCTCAAATGAAATAGATGTATCTAGGGATTAGTCATTTCAAAGTGAATTTTCCCTAGATACACAATACACCTGTCATGATATTTTATTTCACAATAGAATCAATTTAAAAAAGACCTAACGTTAGGGATTTTTCAATAGGTAATGTTGCTCCAATACCCAACCAAAGAGCCACGACGGTACCAATCAAAAAGACAGTTGTTGCTACTGGACGCCGAAATGGGTTTTGGAACTTATTAACATTCTCCAAAAAGGGTACTGTTAATAATCCCGCGGGTACTGAAACCATTAAAAGAACGCCCAATAATTTATTGGGTACGGTACGAAGTATTTGAAATACGGGAAAAAAATACCATTCGGGTAATATTTCCAAAGGAGTTGCAAACGGATCCGCGGGTTCCCCAATCATTGATGGTTCGAGAACCGCTAAGCCCACGTTACAGGCAATAGTCCCCAGAATCACTACTGGAAAAATATATAAAAGATCGTTAGGCCATGCGGGTTCGCCATAATAATTATGACCCATCCCTTTGGCCAATTTAGCTCTTAATACAGGATCAGTCAAGTCAGGTTTTTTTGTTATTGGGATAGGTGAATTCTTATAGATGCATCCTCCGAAAGAACCGGACATGATAATTTTTCATCATCCGGCTCGAGCACGAATCAAACGAACTGAATGCAGACATAGAAATTCTTTCTATGTTAGTCACTCATATATCATGATTCTATGTAATAATATGTAATAAAATGGATTGAATTCTTTTTTTTTTTGAAATTACAACTATCCATTGCAAATGCAAAAAATTCAGTTCGTATTTTTAAGTAAATGCTTTTCACCCAAGTAAGTTTTCAAAAAAAAAAGTTCTTTCTGGGTGATCTCAAACCTTTCGCCTGTTATACCTCAAAAAAAGAATTTCGGAATTTTTGACATAGAAAGGATTTACTTGTTACTAATATAATACAACCCCCCTTTTTCTTTAGATCTACTTGTTTAACTCCGATAGTATCATAAATTGAGTCAATGCATAGGAAATGAATGCATTTCCATACTATTAAGTTTAATGAAATACATATGACATAATCTAGATTATATCATCTTACTTATTTTACTGGATATTACGGAGCCTGTTCATGCAGGATATGATCGAGTCTGATCATAGAAAAGATTATCTTCAAGCGAACCGGACTATCCTCTGTAGAGGACTGGCGCGGTGGTTGGAACAAAGACACATTTAATTGTGAATTCAAATGTGGCAGATAAGATTAAGTCATATATCTGCATGGCCCAATCAATAGTTCAAGTCACACACTCCCATAATCCATTCTTTTTTCCGAGAGTTCCCTTCAACTATTCGTGTATGTCAAATAAAGAATCCAATTGATTTTGTTAAGTTGAAGGGAAATATCCAAATACATGTCTTATTCAAAAAAAATAATGCATATTTGTAGCAATGAAATACTATGACTCCTCCCCAAAATGATTGATTACAAATATCTATGATTCATATTCTCTATAAAGGACCAGAAATTCCTTGCTTACGTATCATTGGAAAGTGCATTAACATGAATACGGCAGTAAGAAGAGGTAATACAAAAGTATGTAAACTATAAAAACGAGTCAAGGTAGATTGTCCCACACTAGCGCTGCCGCGCAATAACTCTACCACCGAGGATCCTATTACAGGAATAGCGTCGGGTACACCTGTTACAATTTTGACTGCCCAATAACCGATTTGGTCCCAAGGTAAAGAATAACCAGTTACACCGAAGGATGCAGTCAATACACCCAAAACTACACCTGTAACCCAAGTCAATTCACGAGGTTTTTTAAAACCACCAGTGAGATACACGCGAAATACGTGCAAGATCATCATTAAGACCATCATACTTGCTGACCATCGATGAACTGATCGGATTAACCAACCAAAGTTAGCCTCAGTCATTATATATTGAACAGAAGCAAAAGCCTCCGTAACGGTTGGACGATAATAAAAAGTCATAGCAAAACCCGTCGCTACTTGCACTAAAAAACAAGTAAGTGTAATTCCTCCTAAACAATAAAATATATTGACATGAGGAGGGACATATTTACTAGTTATATCATCGGCAATGGCCTGAATCTCAAGACGTTCTTCGAACCAATCATAGACTTTATTGAGATAGGTAAACCAGGGGACCCCCCTTAGAACCGTATATGAAAATTTCATCTCGTACGGCTCAAACAAAAAGACTCAAATACTCGTTATTTGGAAAAGAGATATGTGTAATAGAAAGTTTTACACTTCTTAACTTAATCCTATGATTCCAGTCTTTTTTGAAGATAAAAAAAAAATAGAAATCCAAAAAATATTCTTAGTGTTTATAATGCCAAAATTTCAAGTCGGCTCACTCGTCTTTTCTCTTGATCCTTACCGGCCTCGTGAATCTTCTATTATTTACTTCATTTTTTTTGTATTGTGTCTGTAATAAGATTTTACTGCTGTTTTTTTTTTTATTATTATTATTGATAAGAATTTTCTTGTTAAGACCCTATAAGAATCAATTAAAAACCTGAGATTCATACCAGAACCACGATGATTTCCAAAAAAAACCTTTAATCGAAGTCCAAGAATTCCCTGAGTAAGAACTGCTGGATCATCACTTATTCAATTTCAAGAAATAGATATAATGAAAAAAAAAAAATACAAAGAAATGGATAAGCGGCGGTAGTTTTAAAGAATAAAATTCCATTTCGTTTTCTAAATGAATTCTTCTAAGTCTTTCATTTTTTTCGTCCGGTTGCGAGGTCTAAATATAAATATTAAGTATGAATCATAGTTCTAACACTTTAGAATCTATTTATTTTCTATATTCCGTGCTCCAGATACTAGAATAAATATCTGACGGGGTAAAGTCATCTATCAAGATAAGATGACGTATCCATTTTATGTTCTGTACTATCAATAGGATCCATTATAACAAGTCACACACTCATATTCCGGAAATACAGAAACAAAGAAGTTTCGCGGTCGAACTACCAAATAAATCAAAATGGAATGGGCTAAAAAGGAACGATCTAAATGGTAAACTTTACTTTTCTATTGAAAAGCTAGTTAGTTGGTTCTTGTGAATCGAATTCTCTAATTCATAGAAATTTGGTCCAGTAAAAGGGACGAATTATAAATCTCTAAAATAATAGAGAGAAATACCGCAAATAGGGCCATTGCAATCCCCATCAAAGGGGTAGTTCCCCACCCCGGAGCTACTTTACCATATTCTGAATTCAATGGTTTCAATAAATCTCCTACAACAGTTCGTCTTGGACCAGATCTAGAACTACCCTCAACGGTTTGTGTAGCCATAAATCCTATTTTTTTGATTGAGATCTGTTGACTTTGTATACCATTCCGCTGTAGATAAAGGATCTTACCCTATAGATCCATTGTAGTCTTGATATTATACAATCATGGAAACAGCAACCCTAATTGCCATCTCTATATCCGGTTTAATTGTAAGTTTTACTGGGTATGCCTTATATACTGCTTTTGGGCAACCCTCTCAACAACTAAGAGATCCATTCGAAGAACATGGGGACTAGTTGAAGTAATGAGCCCCCCATATTACGATATTGGAGGCTCATTACTTCAATTGAGATAATTCAAAATCATTTCGTGTTTTTAGTTGGAACTTTAGGGGGTTCTCTAAAAAAAATAGCGAAAAAAATAATTCCTAAAGTCGAGACTAAGAGAAATGTATAAACCAATGCTTCCATAGATTTGATCGTGGTTTACAATTATAACTTTCATACCTGTTTTGGGGTGGGGGGATTATCTCCTGGATAAAGAAAAAGAAAGAACAAGAGTAAAACAAAATGGAATGATTGAAATCAAGATTTGTCTAGTTCCCTATATCAAATTCAAATAACAACAAAAAAAGTCGAATCGAAAAGGAACAAACCTATTTCTATCAGACTCCCTGTTTTTTTGTAGTAGGATCTCCCAGTTTTTGGAATGCTCCAAATTCTACTTGCGCATCCAAATCTGGATCAATACCAGCAAAAACATCTCTGAACAAGGTTCTAGCACCATGCCAAATGTGCCCGAAAAAGAAGAGCAGAGCAAACGAAGCATGTCCAAAAGTAAACCAACCCCTTGGACTGCTACGAAAAACACCATCCGATTTTAAAGTAGCACGATCTAATTCAAAAATTTCACCCAATTGAGCACGCCGAGCATATTTTTTCACAGTAGCAGGATCACTATAACTGACTCCATTGAGTTCGCCACCATAGAATTCAACAATTACACCTACTTGTTCGACACTATACTTCGATTCTGCCCTTCGAAAAGGAACATCTGCTCGAACAATTCCGTCTCCGTCTACCAAAACAACCGGAAATGTTTCAAAAAAAGTAGGCATACGACGTACAAAAAGTTCACGCCCCTCTTTGTCTCTAAAGATAGGATGCCCTAACCAACCAACCGCTATTCCATCTCCATTGTCCATTGAGCCCGCTCTAAACAAACCCCCTTTTGCCGGATTATTACCGATGTAATCATAAAAAGCTAATTTTTCAGGAATTTTAGACCAAGCTTCTGATAAACTTTGATTTTCGACTAGCCCACCACCAACTCTTCGATATATTTCTTGCTGGAAGTATCCCTGATCCCATTGATAACGAGTAGGACCAAATAATTCAATCGGGGTAGTTGCTGAACCATACCACATAGTTCCAGCAACAACAAAAGCTGCAAAAAATACAGCAGCGATACTACTGGAAAGGACCGTTTCAATATTTCCCATACGCAATCCTTTGTATAAACGTTGAGGTGGACGCACACTAAGATGGAAAAGACCCGCTAATATGCCCAATGTCCCTGCTGCAATATGATGAGAGGCTATTCCCCCCGGAACAAAAGGATCAAAACCATCCACACCCCAGGCGGGATTTACAGATTGTACCCTTCCTGTTAGTCCATAAGGATCGGATACCCATATTCCAGGACCAAACAATCCTGTTACATGAAAGGCGCCAAAACCAAAACACGCGACCCCTGCAAGAAATAAATGAATTCCAAATATTTTTGGCAAATCCAAAGAAGGTTTTCCAGTACGTTCATCACAAAAGATTTCGAGATCCCAATAGACCCAATGCCAAATAGCCGCCAAAAAGCACAAGCCCGAAAACACAATATGTGCCGCGGCCACACCTTCGTAACTCCAAATACCCGGATTCGTTATAGTGCCTCCTGTAATATTCCAACCACCCCACGAATTGGTTATTCCTAAACGAGTCATGAAGGGTATAACGAACATACCCTGTCTCCACATTGGGTCAAGAACAGGGTCAGAGGGATCAAAAACTGCTAATTCATATAGAGCCATCGAACCGGCCCAACCAGCAACCAGAGCTGTATGCATTATATGGACAGAAAGTAAACGGCCGGGATCATTTAATACAACGGTATGAACACGATACCAAGGCAAACCCATGAAAATACCCCTTAATATTAACAAAAAATGGACACTATGTAACTTTATTGCACTGTAAAAAACTATGCTATGGACCTCCCCCTTTTAGTAAATTATCTCGCATTAAAGAATTTATATTTGTTCTAGTAGAATTGATATTTGTTCTAGTTTTTTAGAAACAAAGGAACATTCTATTCGTAGGAACAAAAAGAAGCAGATCTATTCTATATCCGATAAGTAACAATACGCAATGGTGGTGGGGGTTTACTTTTTTTGATATGCGTGTTTATATCAGTGAATGCAGACAATGGATACTAATATAAGAACAAAAAATCCTTTTTTCTTCAAAATGAAGATTCGTTGTTCTTATATTAGACACAAAAAGTCTACGTACGGGTCTTTCTTGGTTGAATTACAAAGATAGAGCTTTTCATGTCATGAGTTGATGTTGATTTGGAATCACAGGCTGGGTAGATGTCACAGATGATGAATTGATTTCTTACCTATGTAACTCTATTTTTCTTTTTGTTCGTCCGTAATAATTGATTCATGAATCAATTATTTTCAATTGTATCTTTCAAGTGGTATTTTTTGCTTATTTTCCTATTTTTATCTCAAAAAAAAAATGGAAACTTAGGAAAGTGCTTTATAAACATATGTATAGAAAGAATATATTTCATCTAGTTTCCTTATGCCCACTCTAACCAGTTATTTCGGTTTTCTACTAGCAGTTTTAACTATAACCGCAGGTATTTTTATCAGTCTGAATAAGATACGACTTATTTGATTTGCAATTTTGAGATGGATTGGAAATTTTAGAATATTTAGGATATTCTCCTTATCATATGACCAATTCTTGGTCATTGAGATTCATGGTCAATATAAATTCATATTTAAGGATCGCTATTATCCCCACCTTTTTTACTTTCAACCAAACTCAAATGATTGAAGTTTTTCTATTTGGAATCGTGTTAGGTCTAATTCCTATTACTTTGGCTGGATTATTTGTAACGGCCTATTTACAATACCGACGTGGCGATCAGTTGGATATTTGATTTATTACTGTCTCTTTTGTTTATTGACCTCCTATTTTTTTGTTTTAATCCTAATTGACAGGAAATCAAATTAACACTTTGGATTAGACTGTTATCCCATTATTTTAGTCTCAATTTGAGAAGAATGGTATCGCGCTCTGTAGGATTTGAACCTACGACATCGGGTTTTGGAGACCCGCGTTCTACCGAACTGAACTAAGAGCGCTTTCTTTAATCATTTTATGTCCGATGATGGCAATACATCTTTTGCATGCATACAAACTCAATATGGAGAACTATTCATATAACTATTCATATTGAGTATGTATGTCCAATTTGAATCGCTCACAATTGATCTCTTGTTACTGCTGATACGATAACTAATAGTTAGGGATAGGGATGACAGGATTTGAACCTGTGACATTTTGTACCCAAAACAAACGCGCTACCAAGCTGCGCTACATCCCTTTACATCAGTTTCCAGTGTCATTCTAAAAAATTTTTGTCTTGTTTTCCACATTCTTCCATTATATATAGAATATATCCTGCCATTTTTTCTCGTTTGTTTTTTTACTTTCTTATATCGATCGTATAAAGAACAAATATTCTTATAGAATATTTATAGTCAATTAATTAAAAACAGAGAAGCATCTATAAATAATAAGATACAAAGAGTCTAATAACAAGAACAAAGAATATACAAATAATAATAAGATATATATAATAGAATTTATATATGAAAAATAGAATAATTAAAAATATTATTTTAATATTTAATTATAATATAATTCTTTGAATAAAAGAAATAAAATAATAATATTTAAATATTAAAATAGTACTCTATAAAAAAATATCTAATTAATTGTTGTACAATTCAATTTGGATTCGGACTTCCCCTGACAAATCCAAGTGGTTTTATTAATAAAAAAACATTGAATAATATTCCTATATTCTGTATTATTATGTATTACAAATTACAAGAAAAAACGAAGGAGGATTTGAAATGCGAGATCTAAAAACATATCTCTCTGTGGCACCAGTGGCAAGTACTTTATGGTTCGCGGCTCTAGCAGGTCTCTTGATCGAAATCAATCGTTTATTCCCAGATGCATTGACATTCCCCTTTTTTTGATTCTAGTTATTGGCACGGGAAAGGGTGCCGAAGATTAGAGATCCAATAAAATATCTGTGATTCAATCCCTCTTCGTTCGTTTTTTCTAATTATACTAGAATTAAAAAAAGGAAATTAAAAAGGTGGATTTGGCCTCAGTGAAATTTGGAATTTTTCCCAGGTTTCGTTTCAATGGAATTGAATTAATACTTCGATTCCATTGCTATTAATAATTATTATTAATAGTCAGACCAGAAATGGTCTTGTTAGGGTAGGTAGGGACAATAATATCATACAAGATATTTTCATCAAAACTGAAATACTATACTGTGATTCGAAATCTATTTCGAAAGCATTGTAGTAGTGAATTATTACTGTACTATATAAAATTCATTGGAACAAAATATTTCAGAATTTGATTTTCAATTATCAACTTATATTTTTTTTCATTCCTTTTTTCTTCTTCCCTTCGAATCTTAAAATCGAAGAGTTAAGTGAATAAAAAAAACCAAAGGAGGTTCATGGCTAAGCGTAAAGATATCCGAATAACTGTTATTTTAGAATGTACTAGTTGTGATAAAAAGAGTGTTAATAAGGAATCTAGAGGGATTTCTCGATATATTACTAAAAAGAATCGACACAATACGCCTAGTCGATTGGAATTGAGAAAATTCTGTCCCTTTTGTTGCAAACATATGATTCACGCAGAGATCAAGAAATAGAGAAAATGGATTACTTGTGTGTCACCCTTAGGAGGTAAATTGAAAAAAAAAAAAATTATAAATAACATCAAAATGAATTATATAGATACCAGAGAAATTATCTTAAACATGAAATTATAAAGTTTTAATTATTAAAAGGTTTTCATGGAATATAAGGTTTTCAATTTAGAATCATATAGGAATATTATTTAGAAATTACCTTATATAGATACCGATCCTTATTATTTAAATTTATTTTATATAATTTTATCTATTATATATCATTTTAATTATTAAAAGTAGAATTATATAGGAATATTATTTCTATGTATATATTCTTTAATGTTCTAGAATACCTTATATTTCATTCTATCTATATGAAAATATATAATATATATATAGAAAATAGTAAAGAGTATATAGAATATTATCTTCAATAGAAATAAAAATAGAAATATCTATTTTAAGATATATTCAATATTATATTATCATTTTATTTAATTTAAATTTAAATAATGACTAATTAGATTACAGTTATTTATATTCTGTAATGATTATGCATTAAGATGAAATATGTAGAATGTCTTTTATTTTATACATATAATATATCCATATCGATTTATACATATCCATTCGAATTCTAAAAAATTGGATGGATTATCAAAAGAAATTGGATTGGATAAGTAATTAAAAATTAGATCTTTCTATTGAATTTCTAAATAAATGTCGAATTATAAATTAATAAATAGATTTTAATAATTTTCGTTTTGTTATTATAAGGTCTGTATCTGTCTGCTCGAAGGAAAAAAAGAATCGAACGTTAGAGTATTCTAAATTCTATCAAAAAAGAATAGAAGGGGAGACATCTAAGATAGAGATATATGTAGTATATATCTCTGTATATTGAATTGCGAATACATAGATAATAGAATCATTTCTGATTCGACTAAATTATGGGTATCTGATATAGATGAAAGAAAATCAATCAAGAAAAAACAAATAGAAGGAAATTTTCCCCCACCCAATATGAGTGTAGGTTTCGAATAAATTCAACAGTTCCAGCATATTATTCTCATAATACTCATAATACAAACAAATGAAAAAAACAGCCTAATGCGATATGATATCAATCTCAAAGAAAAAACGGGGGATATGGCGAAATTGGTAGACGCTACGGACTTAATTGGATTGAGCCTTGGTATGGAAACTTACCAAGTGAAAACTTTCAAATTCAGAGAAACCCTGGAATTCAAAATGGGCAATCCTGAGCCAAATCCTTCTTTCTGAAAACAAATAAAAGTTCAGAAAGTGAAAATCAAAAAAGGATAGGTGCAGAGACTCAATGGAAGCTGTTCTAACAAATGGAGTTGACAACATTCAATTGATTAATGAAGATTTCTAACTTCTATTTGTAACTATTTTGATTCTATCACAATCGAAACATTAGAATCAATTACAACTGGAAGAAAAAATGACTGAATATTCATTGCTCAAATCAGTCACTCCACCATAATCTGATGGATCTTTTGAATAACTGATTAATTAGACGAGAATAAAGATAGAGTCCCATTCTACATGTCAATACCGACATCAATGAAATTTTTAGTAAGAGGAAAATCCGTCGACTTTAGAAATCGTGAGGGTTCAAGTCCCTCTATCCCCAAAAGCCAATTAAATTCCCTCATTTTGATGGCCCTTTTTTGATTTAGTTGACATAGACTCAAGTAATTTCTTAAAATTAGGATGGTGCGTCAAGAATGGTCGGGATAGCTCAGCTGGTAGAGCAGAGGACTGAAAATCCTCGTGTCACCAGTTCAAATCTGGTTCCCGGCGACTCATTATGTATGAGTATCTATTCCCATATTTCTTTTCAAAAATTGGGGGAATAGATAGATATTTATTAGTGGTCTTAATCATCCTACATAATTTATGTAGGTGTACGGAGATATGCTCTTTCTAGATGAAGAATGAATAGATGTATATTCTAGGTATCAAAAGGAAGTCTGAAAATGAATGATTCAAGTTTGTTTCTATTTTTTGTGCGCTGCAATAACGAATGTTAATATTTCAATTGAAACAATATTCAAATGGTTAAATTATTTGGTTGAAAGACCAAAAAGTGGAATCTAGGGGAGTTCATAGGTGAGAATAGTCAAAATTGATCTGAGATACATTATTCAAAAATCTGGTCCATTTCTTTGTATTTAATCGTACTTTTTCTTTTTCTTAGCCAGATATCTAATTGATGCTGATGTGCATCTTACATAGTTAATGATGCAGAACTTTTTCAGTTCATCCTACGTCCGAAATAAGGATTGCTCCATCCCATTTTTGAATCTCAATGAATCCCTATATTATTGTCTTTTTTATTTATCAATTTTCTTATTTATCATAATCCAGAATTAAGATAGGAATGAAACCTCTATTATTCTGTCTAATCTATAAGAAAAAGAAAATGTCCATACAGATATTTCTTGAATATCTGGGGTTGTCGAAGTTCTGATTACTTTCTTATTTTTATCATTTAGTGAGCATCTTGTATTTCATAAAAATTGGGGGCGATATAATCTTTACGCAAAGGCCATCCTATCCAACTTTCGGGCATTAAAATACGTTTCAGACGCGGATGATTATCATAATGGATTCCTAACATATCATAAGATTCCCTTTCTTGAAAATCTGCACTTTTCCAAACCCAGAAAAGAGAAGGAATTCTCGGATTTTGCCTTGGGGTAAATACTTTTATGCATACCTCTTCGGGTTGATCTAGACTATACTCTATTCTCGTAAGATGATAGACACTCGCTAATAGTCCTCCTGGTGCTACATCATAGGCACATTGGGAACGTAGATAATTGTAACCAGATACATATAAAATAACAGCAATCGAATGCCAATCCTCGGGCTTTATTTGTAAAGTCTCTATTCCTTGGTAATCAAAACCCAAAGATCTATGAACTATTCCGTGTTTGACTAGCAAAGCAGACAAATTACCTTGCATTTTTTGACTTCTCCCGAGTTTTTTATCAGATTGGTATAAGTATTTACCATTTATTTACATTACAATGAAATTTTTTAAGATTGACTTGCTTGCTATTTCTTATTGTATTTTGTACAAAAGGATGCTATTTAATTCACTTTTTCGTTCGTCGCAGGATACTGAACTTTTTTATATTTCAAAAATGTGTCAGAGGTCATCTCTGAAATAGATGATGGTTGATAGAATAATCCTTGATTAGAATTGCCGGTATGAGTACTGCGTCCAACATAAAATTTGTGGTTGGTAGTAAAAGACCTATTCTCTCGTTGATAACTAATTGGATCTTCATCGATTTCTCGAGATATTTTCTTACGAAGTTTTGTTATAGCATCTATAACAGCTTCCGGTTTAGGTGGACAGCCTGGCAAATAGACATCCACAGGAATTAGCTTATCCACGCCCCGAACAGTACTATAAGAATCGGTACTGAACATACCTCCTGTAATTGTACAGGCTCCCATAGCAATAACATATTTTGGTTCGGGCATTTGCTCATATAATCGAACTAAAGAAGGAGCCATTTTCATAGTTACGGTGCCCGCTGTTAAAATGAGGTCTGCCTGCCTAGGACTAGAGCGTGGTACCAGTCCATAACGATCGAAGTCAAATCACGATCCTATTAATGAAGCAAATTCAATGAAGCAACAACTAGTACCATACAGAAGCGGCCATAAACTGGATAGTCTTGACCAATTTGAAAGATCATTTAATGTAGTAGAAATAACTGAATTTTTGGTTTTTTGATCAAGTAAGGGAAACTCAATGGAATTCATAACTGTCTCAATGTTTTGTTTAATTGTCCAAATATTCAAGAATTAAGACCATTCTAATGCTCCCTTTCGCCATGCATAAACTAAACCAACAATTAGGATAAGCACGAAGATGAAAGCTTCTAGAAATACGGATACCCCCAATACATCAAAACTCATTGCCCATGGGTAAAGAAAGACTGTTTCAACATCAAAAACAACAAAAACTAGAGCAAACATATAATAACGGATTTGAAATTGTAACCAAGCATCGCCCATCGGTTCTATTCCAGATTCATAACTAGAAAGTTTTTCTGGCCCTTTCCTAATTGGAGCTAAAATTCCAGAAATGAGAAATGCCAAAATAGGAATCAAGATCGATATTATTAGAAATGTCCAAAAAATATCATATTCATAAAGCAAAAACATAAATGTACTCCTATGAATGTGGAAAATATACTGGATTCATATTAATTCTTAGTCGATTTGAATTGAAATTTTCAAATTCTTAGATTCATTAATCTAATCTAAATCGAAATGCTTTGTATTTTATTAAGTTTACATTATTTCTAATAAAATTGAAATTAGTATCTGAGTATACTAATATCATTCTATCATTCTTTCTATTCCAAAAAGTATTTCAAGTATATTTATACTACTAGTATAGTATTACTAGTATTTCGTATTCAATATAGTACTAATATAATAAATATAGTATTATTAGAAATCTATTTGTAATGACAGATATGAGATAATAAATAGAAATCTGAGTAGTATCGGTAGTAATATTAGGGCTATACGGACTCGAACCGTAGACCTTCTCGGTAAAACAGATCAAACTATTCTTATCAAAATGATTTGAATTGTTTTAAAGACCCAACGTGCATTTTTTTTGCATTGGGCTTTTTCATTAACTGATAGAAATATCAATTAGTCTACCATCTTTTTTCTTTCCACAAAGAAAAAGGAAATGACTCCCTGTGCTCTGATTTCTTATTTAGATGAAAATCTAAGAGCACTACCAAAGTTTTTCAAAGAAGAAGGTTATCCTGACGTAGGTCTGCTTCTGGCCTGAATCAACTTAAGTTAAATGGACTCTCTATCAACCTACTTAAATAAAAATATAAAATAGGAAATGAAACTTCATACACCTTAAAGTTCATAAGATAGTAAGAAAAGAGAATTTTTTTGAGGTCCCTAGACTCATTGCCTAGCATTGAATAGATTAAGTATTCACCTTATCAATATCTCAAATCCATTATGGATTCCATTTGACGTCTAAATCCTTTGTCAGGCTATTGTTCTCGTATTTTGTTCCTGGAGTAAGACATCGATTTATCAATTAAGATCAACTCTTTTAATTACATGATGGACTCCTATGAAAAAACATTGGCGCATGTGTAAACGAGGTGCTCTACCTAACTGAGCTATAGCCCTTGTGCTTTTGATACATACATATTGGATGATATTCGATAAATAAATTCTTGTCAAGATAAATATTACATTACATCATCCAATCTCTTTGATTTATATTGCGTTTGTATTGTTTATAAGTAATATAACATTTAGAATCCATTGATCTGATAGACAGCGACTTTTTTTATTTAGGATGATAAATGACCTACTTAACTCAGTGGTTAGAGTATTGCTTTCATACGGCAGGAGTCATTGGTTCAAATCCAATAGTAGGTAAGGTATTGGGAGAACTTATTAGATACCATTGATTCCGGTATCTAATAAGTTTTTCTACTCACCATTTTTTTATTGTAATTTTCCATCTTTTTTCTTGCACCAACTTGTTAGGAGATCCTCTTGATAGTCTCTACGATAGCCTTTACTCGTGTCTTAGCTCGCCGGAGAGATAGATTTGCTTCAATTGTTTCTCTCTTGCCTTCAGCCTTATTTAAGTTCGCTTCTGCTATTTGAAGAGTTTGTTGTGCTTCTTGTGGATTAATGTCACTAGCGCTTTCTGCATCAGTTACTAAAATAGTGATCTCATTATTGCCTATTCTAGCAAAACTGCCCATCAGAGCCATCGTTAACCATCGGTCCTTAAGGCGTATTCTCAAAATACCTATATCTAAAGTTGTGGCAATAGGCGCATGATTTTGTAATACCCCAATTTGTCCACTATTAGTAGATAAAATAATTTCTTTCACTTCGGAATCCCAAACAATTCGATTGGGGGTCAGTACACAAAGATTAAAAGTCATTTCTTGAATTTCTTCTCCATTTCTAAGTTAAAAAGAGGGATGAATTCTGATCTAGATCTTGATTCAAATCAACTGGCCTTGTTTCCTCTTGCTTGTAGGAGATGTTTGAGATGAAAAAGGATGTGAACCCTTGGAGTTTTAGTTCACAAACAGAATTTGAACTGAAACTCGATTTCAAAGAAATCTTCAAGGTCTTCTTTCAATGGAGGATATGGGGTTTATGGGCAGATCTTGGGCAAGGTTCTCTTCATTTCTGATGCAATGATCATGTATTTATAGGCTCTTCAATTCATTTCCACACCTTTCAAATTTTCAACCAAAAATGGAAAGTTGTGTGCATGGGTGGATGGACATGTGATTACGCCCAAGTAATGATGTAATCCACTCCAAATTCATACACAATTGATACCGAAGCCAGAACATGGAAGCATGCAAAGGAGATTTACATTTGAGTGCAAAAGTTTCCATAACAAGCCATGCAAAGGAACCATGTCCAAGTCCCTCAATTCTTGTCCAAATGGAATGATCTTGAGCTCTTTGGAAAGCTAACATGAAAGGGAACAACTTTAATATTGTAACTTTTTCCATTTGAAACATGGAACTTGACGAATTCTGACCTTGAAGTTGGAGGAATCAAACATACTTGAAACTTTTCTAAGTTAAAAGTCAAATGACCCCTTTTTCCACCTTGAATAACTTTTGCTATGAGCTTCAAATAACTTTGGTTCCTTCTTAAAAATTGGATAGCTTTCAAATATATTCAATTTTGTCACAAATTTGACACCATTTGGAGCTTGCATGGTAGAGTTATGGATTTTAGAAGTTGAGGAAAATTGGTTGTTCAATGATAAGGACCAAAATGGACCTATAATGTTTCCTCGTGGCACATTCCCTTGGAAGTGGAATTTTACCTTTATCAAAGAAGAAAATTTAAATAATACATCTTGAAATTAATAATGAAACTTATATCATATTCATATCTTATAAATTGAGCAAGTTATGGTGCTTGGAAGTTGACCTTCCATCTAGGTGGCAAACAAAATGACATATAATCTTTCACCATAAAAAATGACTTTCCTAGAAAAATTAGCTCTTGATGCCAACATGAAAGTTATTTGTAATTTCCTGAAGAGTAATGTTTCTCTTGGAATCATTTTCATATGACAAATATTGTAGGAGATAGGGTCTAGGGAATCCTAGATTTGGCCAGTAGAATTTTTCTGGTCAACCTCATTGAGCCAACTTGCAAACTTGAAGTTATTTTTCTCTTTGAGGCTCATGGAGAGTTATATATGCTTATATTGAAGTTAAATGAAGTATCCCATAATATCTTTGACCAAATGTTGAATAAACTTGTTGAGGACGGCACACAAAATCCCCAGATGAATTAGGGCTTCTTTGACAAACAAGCTTCAAACTCTTGATGTATTCTTGACCAAAATGACAAATAAAGAACATGGGGATCCATATATAATTTTGTGCACTCAAGTGGAACTTTTCTTTCTTGATACCTTGCACTGAGGGTCTCAAACCCGAGTTGTGAGCTTGATGAGGCACAGGTGGACATACACACTACCTACAAAAGAAACAAAGCTACACTAGACATATTTTTTGTATTTTGGTAAGTAAACAAAACAAAATAAAGTATGATACAATAAAAAATGCTTGGTGATCTCTCCCAATGAATGATAGGTGAGGAGGATACCAAGATGTGATCCCAATGCCAATGCAAATATGATGAGATGGCATGAGGTATCTTAGGGTCAAAATTGGGGTCTTACAACTTCTCCTATTTAAGGTCATTTTATACGAGGATATGAAGGTTAAAATCTTCGTATAAATGCGGTAGAATAGACTTAAATAACAACATCAAGAAACAAATTTTGGTCCCTAAAAGACCTCATGATGCATATGATATGAATGCAAAAATAATCTTTGTGGGGAATATATTATAACAAAGAAAAAGAATTAGGGGGAGACTGAAAGTCTACAGGAGCACAATGCATTCCATAAGGAAAACTCAATGAAGAGACAGAGACTATGGGGATAAAAGTTATGCGTAGGACAGGCTAAGACTTAAAAGTATGCTGGAGACACGAGGGGATTTCCATTAAAATAAATCAATGGAAAAAACAAGGACTGGGGGAAAAGAATCTGCATGTATCGGGATAAAACCCACATAGCAAGAAACAACCATCGGGGAAAGGCGTAAATTAGAACGGAGTTGAAATACCCAAACACCAAAGGAAAATAGATTTCAAAAAGAAATATAAATCCAAACTCAACTGGGGAAGACAAAAACTTCTACACAAGAGTAAAAGAGATATATTATCTACCACCTGTTACTGGGTAGGAAGATAATACACTCGGGAAAACGGACATCCGTCATCAGTTAAGGTAAAGATATCAAGGATGACTCACTGAGAAAAAAGAGGAATATTCAATACCACTTACTGGGTAAGAATAGCCTACTGGGGAAATGAAGAAGATATGATTTACGGATATCCGTGGGGATAGAAGACCGAAGGAAGAATATCTGGTACCAGTTAGGGTAAACATATCAAGGATAGACTGTCGGGGAGAATATCTGTTACCAGTTAAGGTAAATATATCAAGGATAAACTCACAAAGAAATAAGGTCGGCATTTATCAATTACTGTGTAGAAGACCAAAGAGAGAGTACCCGTCACTGGTTAAAATGAACATATAAAGGATAAATTCAGAAGGAAGAATATTGGTCATCGGTTAAGATGAACATATCAAGGATAGACTACCAAAAAGGAGGGAAAAACCACCAACTTCCAGGAGAGGAATATCTGTTACCGGTTAAGGTAAACATATCATGGATAGACTTGCTGGGAAAAAATAGGATTTACAACTACTGGTTACTGGGTAGAAGACCAAAAAGAGAGTATCTGTCACCGATTAAAGTGAACATATCAAGGATAAAATCATAAGGAAGAATATAAGTCACCAATTAATATGAACATATCAAGGATAAACCACCAAAAAGAAATAGTCTTTACAACTACCTGTTACTGGGTAGAAGACCAAAAAGAGAGAATATTTGTCACCAGTTAAGGTGAACATATCAAGGATAAGCTGAATAGGAAGAATATTTGTCACCGATTAAGGTGAATATATCAAGGACAAACCACAAAAAATAATAGGATTTACAATTACCAGTTACTGGGTAGAAGACCAAAAAGAGATAATATTCGTCACTGGTTAAGGTGAACATATCAAGGATTAACTCAGGAGGAAGAATATCCGTCACCAGTTAAGGTGAACATATTAAGGATAAACTTATCAAGGAAACAAAAACGAATCCGCTAGAGAAATCAAAGAAGTAAATTACCTTTTACCGATTAGGGTAAATTAACACAGGTAAAGTACTCAACATCCAGAAGGATATTTCCATTTACTAGGTAATAAACTCTTGGGAACTAAAAGATGTATCTTGGTAAGAACTAGAAAGAAATGGTCAAACAACACTCAACCCAATGAGGATATAACTCAAGGGAAGGGGTTCAATCCAAATAATGAATTGGTAGGAAACATAAATAATAATCATCCACGAGGAAATAACTCAGCGGGAAAGAAGAAAGCATAAACTCTTTCTTCTTAAGGGGATGACACTCTATATTGAAGGAGGACAAACACACCAAATCTGCATGGGAAATGATATCACCAAAGTAGGGGATCAGAAACAAAGGTCAATGTGTAAAATGCACAATGAAATATTTGACGTTGTATTTATGCATGAATATGCATGAATATGATTATGCTGACAAACAAGCACAAAGGATACAAACAATGAAGGTCCAATCATCACAACTAGATGCTCGACTAATCCCAACAAGATGGGAACACTAAATGGAGAACCTGTTAGGGATGAAAATAAATCATCGAGGATATAAAAATCCTATCTTCAGATATTCAATTCCCTGGGAAGAGCACACAACCATGTACTCAAGGAAGACTAGGGATATAACAATCCAAATCAAATGCCTAACTCTGGTTGGGGAAAGACATGAAGAACAAGCATCTGACCACAAACTACTGAGAACCCTACGCTCAAAGGAAATGAAGAATATATATATATATATATATATATATATCAGTAGCAATTACAGGATTAGATACAATTCTATTCTCAAAACTCGACTTCTGGGAGAGGAAGAAATAACTGCTAGGGGATAAGCAAAGATTAACAAAGATCTTGCTTAAAGCTCAAACTCTCTGGGAGAGGAGAAGATTCAGCTTGGCATCTCCACAGGGGAACTAAAGTATTGTTGAGAACATCAACCAATATGTCGAGGATAAGAGAGATCCGCTAAGGATCCACATCTTCAAGCTGAGGGATATATACATATACTTCAATGCCACTATTCAACGTTGTGGGGAATTTTAGGTCAACACCATATCAAATCGGAGACAACCCTGCAGGGGGAAGCTACATCAAAATTGTTCATAATCAAACATTGTTGGGGATATCTTTCATTAGAAGATGGAACTCTGCTAGGGATTCACGTCACAACACGAGGCAAAACTCTGAGTGGGGAACATTACAACTAGTTCGGGAATTCAGCAAATATCAACTATGTGGGAGGCATTACTGGGGAATAAAGATCTGCAATGAAAAATCAAGCACCACATGAGGATGCAAACAACAACAAATTCCTTAAAAGGAAAACAACAGTCACAAGACTCTTCTTGGAGATTGAAAAATAAACCAATTCCAAGGTACCAAAACATTAACCAGATAGATGGGGACCCTGAGGGGAGACACTACCACAGCTATGCAACCACCAGATAAAGGTGGTAAGGATCTAAAAACCAAATAAAGGTTATACCAGAGATCCAAGATTCAATCTCAATATAATGCTAATCAAGGATGAAAATCCATGAAGGCCCACAGTTGGGGAAGGAATGATGAACTACAAGGAGAACAACACATCAACTATGCTAGGGATGAATGAAAATTGCTCGGGGGGCATACACCATCAAATAACTGTGTGGGGAAGACTTCACACGTCAAGACTTACCGTCCTTAAATTGCTATGACATTCCTTTTCGAATTCAAAGTTTTTAAGTAAATGCCTTATTATTTCAGAAAGATGTTTATTCATTGATTTATTTTATTTTAAAATTATCATCATAGAATACAATTTTATTAAACAGAAACAAATAAGAATTGCAAATAATTAGATAAAGGCTCAACTTTATTTAATAGAATGGTAGTTCGAAAAAGGCTGGACTCCATGAATCTTTGCAAAGTTTGAAGAATGGTAATTTACAATGAAAAAGGCTACATTGAATACAATGACCACTACTCTCCCTACCAACTTTGAAATCCATTATGCTCTTGTCTTCAGTTGAGAATGATGAATTAGAACCAAATGACTGACTAGCAACACTGCTTCAACGATCAAATCTAGTCGGACAATTATCCCTAATTTTTGCGTAGATTTCCCCAAGGTAGGGTACTCAATCTATCGAGACAATTATTTTATTTTATGTCTCTAACTTTGGCATGGATCTCCTTTTCGGGTTTTTAATCCACCGAGACGCTCATTTTTGCCTAAGCCGCCCTTTCGGGTTTTCAACTTAGCGAGTTGTTCTTTTTTTTATTCTTTAGGCAAAGTATTTCTTGACTGCATCATCATTCACAGGACGGGTGAACTCTTCACTATCCATAGTTATAAGAATTAATGCACTGCCTAAGAAGGCTCTCTTAACAACATATGAGCTTTCATAATTATGAGTCCATTTGTCCCTAGAATCAGGTTTGAAAGATAAGATCTTCTTGAGCACGAGGTCAGTTTCTCGGAACACACGAGGCTTAACCTTCTTTGTTGATATAACTGACCATGACACATGGCAGTCAATCTCTTCTCTTCAATCAAATTGAGCTGATCAAACCTGGTCTAACACCATTCAACTTCAGTCAACTTGGCTTCCACCAATACACGCAATGATGGGATCCCAACCTCTACAGGGAGCACAACTTCCATGCCATAAACAAGAGAGAAAGGGGTTTCCCCTGTTGAAGTGAGGACGGATGTACGGTACCCATGTAAAGCAAATGAGAGCATCTCATGCCAATCTTTGTAGGTCACAACCATCTTCTGGATAATCTTCTTGATATTCTTATTTGCAGCTTCAACATCCCCATTCATCTTGGGTGAGTAGGGAGAAGAATTATGATATGAAATCTTAAAGTTTTTGCAAAGATCTTCCACCATCTTTTTATTCATGTTCGATCCATTATCAATAATGATCTTACTTGGCACACCATATCGGCATATAATTTGAATCTTGATAAACCTTGCAACAATTTGCTTGGTCACATTTGCATACAATGCCGCTTCAACCCACTTTGTGAAGTAATCAATAGCCAACAGAATGAAACGATGTTCGTTCCATGCTTTGGGCTCAATCATGCCAATCATATCAATTCCCCACGTGGAGAAGGGCCATGGAGAGGAAATGACATTCAAAAATGTTGGAGGAACATGGATCTTATCAGCATAAATTTGACACTTGTGGCATTTCTTCACAAACTTGCAACAATCAGATTCCATTGTCAGCCAATAGTAACCTGCTCTCAACATCTTCTTTACCATAGCATGTCCATTAGAATGAGTACCAAAGGAACCTTCATGGACTTATGTCATCAATAAGTCTGCTTCGTGTCTATCCACGCATCTGAGCAAGCCCATATCGAAATTTCTCTTATAAAGCACATCACCATTCAGGTAGAAGTTTCCAGCTAATCTTCTCAAAGGCTTCTTATCTTTCAAAGATGCCCCAAGCGGGTAAATATGACTTTGGAGGAAACATTTGATATCATAATACCAAGGCTTATCATCCTTGATTTCTTCAACAGAAAACACATGAATTGTCCTATCAACATGTATCATAGTTAGATTAGGAACTTCATTCCAATACTTCACGACAATCATGGAAGCCAACGTTGCAAGAGCATATACCATCTGGTTTTCATCTCGAGGAATATGATAAAACTCAACCTTTATAAAGAAAGTTGATATCCTCCTTAGATAATCTCTATATGGTATCAAACCGGATTTAATCGTCTCCCATTCACGTTTGATTTGATTCACAATCAGAGTTGAATCTCCATAGACGTCAAAATATTTGATTATGAGATCAATGGCTTCTTCAAGCCCCATAATACAAGCCCCATCAAGTAACATGCCCCAACGGAAACTAGGTTTTTCCCTTCTTCAAGCAATGGTTCATCAAAATATTTCATCTTCAAATACAAAATCTCTTTGTTAGGGAAATCAAACTGCACTGACTGATACTCATCAATAGGTTGGTGAGCCAAATGGTCAGCCAAAATACTACTTTTAATAGTTTTCTGAGCTCAGTATTCAATATCATACTTAGATGATAACATCTGCCAAGGATAAATTCTCTCAATTAAAGTAGGCTTCTCAAAAATGTACTTGACTGGATCCATCTTGGATATAAACCAAGTAGTATGATTCAACATATATTGGCGCAAACGCTTAGTATCCCAAGCCAAAGCACAACATGTCTTCTCAAGTGTCGCAACGCGAAAAACAACCGGCGGAAAAAAAACACAGAGCTGCCACCGTGCGTTATTTATCCCAAAGGAGGGAAAGGAAACGCTCGAAGTAAACCTGAAAAAGGGAAAGGAATGGTCTTACGACCAGAGATTGCAAGGTACGGGAGTCGGTTACGCAAGGGGAAGGTATTAGCACCCCTCACGTCCGCCGTACTCGACGGGATCCATGCTCAACAGGATAGGAAAAGGTTGCTAATAAACTGCTCAAAGAATGCACACACACGAGAATGAACAAGTGAAAGAAGACGGAGGAAGGGGACTCGGCAGGATGTCGCATCCTGGGCCTACGTAGTTTGTCAAAAACAAACATCAGAGTCGATGTAGTTCGGGGAAATGGGGAACGAGCTCACTAGGATATCGCATCGTATGCCTACGTATCTCATCTGGAAATGAGAATCAGAGCTGTCGTAGTTCGGATAACGCACGCCGAAACAAAACACAACACAGAGACGCTGAGACGTCAAAAGAAACTCAACAAGGAAACGGAATGCCAATAGCTGGACTTATATCCGACTCCGAACAAAGGCAAACAAGGAAACAGAATGCCAATAAATGGGCTTACATCCGACTCCAAACCAAACAACACAAGGAAACTGAATGCCAATCAATGGGCTGACATCCGACTCCAAACAACCAAGCAATCGCTAACCAACGAACACCAAAGGTAGAAAGCAAATTGACAAACTAAAAGGGAGTCTGGAACTCGAGCCTAGAAGTTGTCAAGCAAAACACACGCAAAAAGAAAAAGGGTGCCCGGAGAGACCTCGCACGATCTCCTGCCTACGTACCTCATCTGGTATGAGGATCAGGGCGACGTAGTTCCCCTTAACAGGGGAGAAATTCTCCTAACCAGAGACCAAGGGAATAACGAACTAGAAGGGCGACTGGCTCGAGCCTAATAGTCGTCATGCAAATTATAACCCTAGGTTGAGGTCTCTAACAAGAGTTTGACTCACACAAGAAGTGAGTCAACTCAAGTCTATCTCTACATACGTTCAACTTCCTTGGAAGTTGACCATACGACTCCTACAGAAAAAGAGATGAGAAGTGGAAAACAAATAAACATATCAAAATCAATCATCACACTCTATATACAAATAAGAGGCTTCACACAAGGGTGGGCTTTAGTCAAGGGGTCATGTCAACCTCGACAAACAAGCCTGAATGCAATGGTAATCTGGAGCTCTTAACCTCTAACATTGAGAGTTAGGGTGAGCAGATGAAAGGTAATGAGGGTTAGACCTCATAGCTCTTAACCCTGGCCTGGGTGAGCTTAAGACAAAGAATGTGTGGGGGTCCAGAATGAGGGACCTTATTCCACTGACTGACTCTATACAAGATTTGGGGTGTTTTGTCAAGAGCATCAGCACGTAGTGCGAGCATAATGAAAGTCTCAACTGAATAACTGGGGATTGATTGCAAATCCCTTCTATCTGCCAATCGCCTCTTCACTTAGGAGGTCTTAACATGTAACCGTGCCTCAACAAGGAGGTCTTTAGCACAACTATAAACAATCACAAACATTGCCTCTTAAGGAGGACTTTAGCCAAATGCCTGCCAAAAGAAAACGACAGGGCTTCCAGACTACATGGAGTTAGAGGATGATTACCTAGGTCGTATACCAACCACAGCCAAAGCAAAGCTCAAGCAGTGAGCTAAAAGCGACTAAAGTACATGTACAAAAGTCAAACAAGTCATTATCATATTCAGACAAATCAAACAGACAAACACCAGTGTTACAACCAATATGTACACAATACAAGTCCTATGTGTAAACAAACTCAAGTGAGTTCATCACCAAGGGACCTACAACACAACCAAGGTTAGTGTACAAAGTAATTTGCATCTCAAGTCATGAGATCAACATCAATCATTAGAGCTAATTGCTTGAACCTGAAATACAAAGCTCAAAAGGTGAGTACAAACCACTAGTACCAAGACTAGGGTCAAAGGCAAAGCAAAACGTCAAAACAGAAGTTGATATTCAACATGAAGCACATTCAAACATGTCACAAGATGTCCTAAAAAGGATCAAATCCAAATCAATAAGCAAGACCATCTAATGAACAAGATAAGGCAAAGGCAATCACAATGCACACAATTGGATATCAAACATAAAAAATCCACATTAAAACAGAAATGAGCCCAATGATCATGAAAACTTTTATGTGCTCACAACATGTTAAACACAAGTATCATGCAAAAAATTGGAATCAGAAAAGCTCAATTGACATGTATATGAAAATGAACAAGAGCAATATCAAAATGTGTGACACACATTGTCACACCATACATCCATGTGTCTAAAACAGAGATGGTGAATGCTAAAAATGCGAAAACAATTCTCAAAAATCAGGTAACATGTTAGGAATCAGCATATCAAATTTCATGGCAATTGGACAATGTATGAGCATTTCACATCAATTTGAATGAAGCATGGTAATTTTGCATACATGTTCAAACAAGCAATCTCAATCAAAATTCCAGACCCAATCAAATCACACAAATGACATCTAAGAATAATAGACATCAAAACAATTAAGTGGAAAAAAATTGGGAGCAATTTGGATTAACATGCTATTTTTTATGATTTTTAGAAGTTGGTGGAAAATATTGAAATAATATGGAAAAACATGTGGAAATGGAATATGGAAAATAAAATGTGAATAGATTTCAGAAAGTACATCAGCAAGTATCGAACCTAGGCCCTTAAGGTAAAAGGAGTGCTCAATATTAATTCCACAAACTACACAAGGCTGGAATCGAACCAGCGTGGCAATGGTTCAAAGGCGCCAGTCAAACGCACCGTTTCATTAAATGGCGTGGCAGCCACATGCGCAGTCAACACACGCTGGCACGGTCAAAACGCTATGGACCAACGGAAGCGCCAACCAGGCGCAAACGTGGACGGTGACTAGGCAAAGCCCTAGGTCAGAAACCAGACGGCGGAGCAGCCGTCTTCTCCGGCGAGACAGGCGGTGCTCCGCCACGAAAATTTGCAGAAATTAGCAACAGGCACATGGATCGAAAGATCTTTCAATGGAGAACACGGATCTACCATTATCTAAACCTAATTCTCCACAATAAGCACGGATCGATCAAAAACATTTTGTACATACAAACTTTAACTCAACATATCTCATGCAATACTTCACCAAATCCAAAACTATTTATATCAGGATGATCAGTGACAAAAACTCTACACAATTATGGCAATAAAATGAAGAATCATGAAGTTCGAAATCCAACCTTCTTGAAGAGCAGAATGATGAAATAGTGAATTCAAGCTCCAGCAATGTCCAGATATTCTCCTCTACTCTTGTTATGAAGCTTTGTGCAGGAAACCTCACTTGAAATGGCTTGGATCTTGATTAATTTGCAACTTCCATGTTCATCTTCATGAGCTTGATGTGCACGAATCTTGGCCAAAATCTTCAATCCAATGCTCAATTCTTCATCAATCACACTCAATAAACACAATTATGCAGTAAAATCAATAAGTTGTGTGCAAAAATTTGAAGTCTCAATTGAGAGAAAATTTGGAGGGAAAGAAAATCTAGATCTAGAAATTGTGAAAACTGAGCAATTCTGTTATGATTAGCCTTATATATGACATGTTAATTACTTTGCTAATGATAATTAGGCTTGGCTAATGAAGAGTTAATGAGAAATGAGGTGTATGACCAAATTGCAAAATGTGTGGTGCATGGAGAATTTTACACGTGAACAGTACCATATGAGGACTCAAATCCACTTAAAATCAACTTATGAGCAAGATAGGCTTGGAATTTTGTATGTATGATGCACCAAATTTGAATTAGGCAATTTCCCTCCAAAATGTTCATGCATGGCCAAATGATCATGTGATATTATTTCATGCAATGCAATGATGGATTTGGAAAATATAGCTCATGAGAAGAATTTTGCAAAAAGAGTGGCTTAAATTGGAGTTTTGGATCAAAAGTTATGGCATTTTGAAATTCCATGCACCCTTGGCAATCATTTGATCATAATTCTTCAACCATTCATTAGATGCTCATGATCTTGGACTTTTTGGAAAGAGGAGAGAAAGATCTTCAACTTTCATGTTCAAAAAAAATCCAGTTGAAGCTTCTTTGATGTTGGATGGTCAAGTTGAATGTGGTCCAAAAACTTGCCATTTTGGAAACTTTCAATTACAGGTCACTTTCCATTTTTGGAAACTTTTGATTTGACTTCAAAATCTTCAATGTAGATGTTTGACATGATGAATAGGCCTTGTTTGAACATGAATGAAGTGTTGAAACTCACTTCCCCACCTCATAGTCCTCTGCTCTTGCACAATTGACTTTATAGGTCCTCAGATGACCTTGACATGCTCTGATCAGCTTGAGCCTCAACCACTTGATAAAATGGCTCAGAAATGAAACCCTAGCTCAAATAAGCTTCTCCACATAACCATGTGATCTCCATCTTAATAGAATACTTCTTCTCCTTGAAAAGCCCTGGCTGGAAGACTGCATTGATTAGGGTTGACTAGAGGTCAAAACCCTAATCCAAAGGAACTTGAGAATGCCATGAAACCCTGGATGATGATAGAACCATGATGATAGTAATACATCCTTGCCAACAAGATAATACTCAAGACCTTTGAAGGATCAGGAAATCGTATTTGAAGTGAAAACCCTCAGATTGTTGATCATCAAGTCATGGAAACCTTCAGGCTTGAATTATGTGACATCTCCCTCTTCTAAAAAAGACTTTGGAGAATGACCTTCTTTATTTCCACATGATATGCAAAATGCAAATGCCTAATGTCCTAAAAATTAAATGCAATAAGCTAAACTAGTCCCAAGAAGAGGAGGGCAAATTTTGAGGTGTTACAGCTGCCCCTATTCAATCCACTATGAACCTGTCGATATGAACAGCCTCGGCTTTCAGATGATCAGGGTGAAGAGTGGTTGAATACCAAGAACAGACAAACAATTTGCGCTCCGCTGGGGATTATTATTATATTTTTTGCTTTTCTTGAACCCCAAAACTTTCTGATTGATTTTCCTTTTCTTGAACCCCGGTACTTCTCTGATTGATTTTTTTTTCTCTTGAACCCCGAAACTTATTTTCTTTCGCGCGGATGATCCCGGATCACCGCATTTGAACCTCGATAGCTTCATGTCACTCCTACTGCCAAACAATGAACCCCGTTCTCCATTTGAACCCCAGTCGCCAGACGATAGCTCCCGATCGCCATTGTGAACCCCGTTCTCCAGAAAACACCTTGTGTCTTGCTTTCTCCATTTGAACCCCGTTCTCCAGAAAATGCCTAGCACTTCCTTTTCTCCATTTGGACCTTGTTCTCCATTTTCGTGTGATAATTCCGCTGGCAACGTCGGAAATAACACCAAACACCACTCTGATGGCGACATATCAGAGGATACACCCTCACAAAAGGAAGGTAACATGTGCATTTCTTCTTCAGAAGCCACCCATAACGACTTCTCTTGGCCTTGCCAAAGTCTAAGGTGACACATGATCAGAAGACAATCCTAAGGACCTCATCCCGGATACAATCTTCAACTCTAATCTCTAGTTGAACCCCGTTCTCCAGAAAATGCCCAGCACTTCCCTTTCTCCATTTCTTCAATTTTCGCGCTGATCACGTAACGTTCTTTGATCTTTATTTCCATCTCCGCCCGACGAAAAATTTTCCTCCTATATTGCATTACTGGGGAACATTGTTGCTCCAACGTCATGATGCTAAACTCCTCAGAGTGACATCTTCCAACTTCCATCTCGCCCGACAGAAATCTCCTCCAGTATCGCACTACTGGGGAATACCGTTGATTCAGAATCATGATGCCGAACTCCTCGGAATAACATCTTCACCATCCGGCGAAACCAATCCTCAAACGATAACCACGGCTTGAGACTAGCTGATTCTTGCAATGCTGATGCTGATTTTCCAACCAACTAAACCAATTCTCAAACGGTAACCACTGCTTGAGACTAGTTTATGCTTGCAATGTTGATGCATGATGATTTTTTTTTCAGCGTAATGCTCCATAACCATGGAAATGCTACGCAATGAATTATGCAATATGCTATGCTTCTCTAAATGATGAATGCATAAACAAATACCCCCCTCAAGGGACTCTACTGGGGAGTTCGAGGCACTCTGCTGAAGAACTCGATATTGCTCCAATCTCCACCTTGTTGGGGAATAGCACTGCTGCTGGGGAAAGAACAACCCTCACCAGGGATGACCTCCAACGAACTCGATCCGCTTGGGGACTTCGCTGGGGAAGAAACCACCAACACACACCTCCGCTTGGGAAACGGAAACCTTTGACTTGCTGGGGATATAACGATCCCGACACTGCTAGGGGAAACAACAACCTTCAGACCTGGCTGCTGGGGAAATACCGATCTCAAACCCGCTGGGGAGATAACAATCCCGACCCTGCTAGGGGAAATAAGGAATATCTGGCACGGAACACCTGTCGACTCGTCGAACACTGGTGTCCACCATCTAACCATAGTATCAATTCCACTTCTTCAGACTTTGAAGAGTCTTCTTGATTAACACTCAAGGATCGTCGCAACTCTCTCGCCGTCTTTTCACCATTCTTCAATCCCTTGTCCCTGATTGGACTCCACGGGGATGTTTCATCAAAAAGCTTCACATCACAACCTGCAAGTGAGTGAAAATATCCAACAGCACCTGCAAAAGAGATCGTTAGATAAAAACGTGCCCCAGGCGTGCCAAGATTTCAAAACTTGGGTCACTCCACATTCCGAATAAGATTTCAAGTTTTCGATCCTATAAACATGCATTGGAAGGGACCTGTATGTCTCAAAATGCAAATATTCTTTATCAAAATAAATGGATGTTTTTGCAATCAAAACGGTAATGAAAACAAAAACGAAATTATTTGACTGAATATGCATTTTATTGATTGAAAAAGGTGGCTCGTAACTAAGCAATACACAGGCAGCAATTCCTGAAAAGAGGTAATTGCGCACAAAAGGAAAAATCTATCCTAATGGCAATGTGAAACCGTGATCTCATCGAGTTCCAACTCGGTTACACCCCATATGTCCTCAAGACTCTCCGCGCTTTCTACCTTTTGAACAAGACGCTTCCGACCGATCCCTGTCGGGGATTATCCAGGTCATACCCAAAGCACAAACGATCATGCTAGACGCAGTTGTTCGTTTCAATCCCTCTTTTGCCTGGACCACCCTTTCGGGTTTTCAGTCCACCGGGATACCCTTTTTTGCCCAAGCCGCCCTTGTGGGATTTTCGACTTGCCGGGTGTACAGTTTTTTCTCTTTTTATCCCTAATTTTTGCCCGAACTTTTTTTCATTTTTCTGGTTCGTCGGGATGCCCATTTTTGCCTGGAATATTTTATTCTTTTCGTCCAGCGGTTCTCTTTATACGAAGTAATTTTTAACTGCGTCTACATTCACAGGGGATGGAAAATCCTCGCCATCCATGGTCGTCAACAACAAGGCTCCACCAGAGAAAACCTTCTTGACCACGAATGGACCCTCATAATTGGGTGTCCACTTGCCCCTACGATCGTTCAGAGGAGGAAGGATCCTTTTCAACACCATATCTCCCACGTGATACACACGAGGTCGCACCTTTCGGTCAAAAGCACGCTTCATTCGCTGCTGGTACAACTGCCCATGACAAATGGCCGCCAGCCTCTTTTCCTCAATCAGGCTCACCTCTTCATACCGAGTCCTTACCCATTCAGCCTCTTTCAATTGCACGTCCATCAGGACTCTCAACGACGGAATCTGAACCTCAACCGGTAGCACGGCTTCCATCCCATACACAAGCGAGAAAGGCGTTGCCCCAGTAGAGGTACGCACCGAGGTTCGATACCCATGCAATGCAAACGGCAACATCTCGTGCCAATCCTTATAGGTTACGACCATCTTCTGCACAATCTTCTTAATATTCTTATTAGCTGCCTCAACCGCCCCATTCATCTTTGGACGATAAGGAGAAGAATTGTGATGCTCGATTTTGAACTCCCGACACAGCTCTGCCATCATCTTGTTGTTGATATTAGAACCATTATCAGTAATGATTCTCTCGGGAACCCCATATCTGCAAATGATGTCTCGCTTGAGGAACCTGGCCACGACCTGCTTCGTCACATTTGCATAAGAGGTTGCTTCCACCCACTTGGTCAAGTAATCGATAGCCATTAATATGAACCGGTGCCCATTTGAAGCCGTAGGCTCGATCTTTCCAATCATATCAATGGCCCACATAGCAAACGGCCACGGAGACGACATCAAACTCAACGGATTTGGAGGCACGTGCACCTTGTCAGCATAAATCTGGCATTTATGACACTTCCGCACGAAATTGAAACACTGGGCCTCCATCGTCATCCAATAATATCCAGCTCTCAGCAGCTTCTTCACCATTGCATTCCCACTGGCATGGGTACAAAACGACCCCTCATGTACCTCTTTCATCAATTGGCTTGCTTCTTTGTCATCGACACATCTAAGCAAAACCCAATCGAAATTCCGCTTGTACAAAACCCCATCCTTGTTCAGATAGAACACCATGGCCAACCTCCTCAGAGTCTTTCAGTCCTTTTTGGATGCTCCCTCAGGATATTATTGGGTTTCCAGATAGCGCTTGATATCATAATACCATAGCTTCTCATCATCAGGCGCTGCCTCAACAGTAAACACATAAGCCGGTATATCCAGTCGTCCCACCTCAACCCTAGGGAACTGATTCCACCACTGCACCTTAATCAAAGCGGCCAGAGTAGCCAAAGCATCTACCAAAAGATTCTCTTCTCTCAGCACATGATGCAATTTCACCTTGGTGAAGAACGTCAACAATCTCCTCGTATAGTCCCGGTATGGAATTAAATGAGATTGATGCGTATACCATTTTCCGTTAACTTGATTCACAACCAAAGCTGAATCTCCATATATAACAAGGTTTTTGATCCGCAAATCAATCGCCTCTTCAATACCCAAGATACAAGCTTCGTATTCAGCCACATTGTTGGTGCACTCAAATGTTAGACGGGTAGCAAAAGGAATGTGGGATCCTTTCGGCGTAACCAAAACAACACCAACTCCACTACCATTCACGTTAACGGCCCCATCAAACATCAGAATCCATTCGGATTCAGGGTCGGGCCCCTCCTCCGAGATCGGTTCCTCACAATCTTTCGATCTGAGAAACATGATGTCCTCATCAGGGAACTCAAACTTCATCGGTTGATAATCCTTAATGGGTTGCTGGGCGAGGTAATCAGACAATACACTCCCCTTATTGCTTTCTGAGACGTATACTGGATATCATATTCAGTTAAAATCATTTGCCATCTCGCAACCCGTCCGGTCAATGCTGGCTTCTCAAAAATATACTTGATTGGATCCATCTTGGAAATCAATAAAGTGGTATGAACCAGCATATACTGTCTCAGTCGGCGAGCAGCCCATACCAAAGCACAACAAGTTTTCTCGAGCAGTGAATATCTTGTTTCACAGTCGGTAAACTTTTTGCTAAGGTAGTAAATTGCGTGCTCTTTTCGACCAGACTCGTCATGCTGCCCCAGTACACACCCCATAGACCCCTCGAGGACTGTCAAGTACAGAATTAGGTTCGGACAAAGAAAGAAAAAGGACTTTTTGATTGCATCATAAAGTCATTTTCTTATTTGGATATCATCGAGATCCTATTTATAACGGTCGTCCCTCCACAGGAGGCATCAGAATCGGAGGCTCCTGCAAATATTCTTTTATTTTTTCAAATGCCGCTTGGCAATCAATATTCCACCTGACCGTTTGATCTTTTCTCAATAACTTGAATATGGGTTCACACGTGGCTGTTAGATGAGATATGAACCGTGAAATGTAGTTCAATCTACCTAAGAAACCACGAACCTCCTTTTCTGTCCTCGGTTCAGGCATTTCTCGTATTGCTTTTACTTTAGCAGGATCAACCTCGATTCCTCTTTCACTCACAATAAACCCTAGCAACTTACCAGACCGCACTCCAAAAGTGCACTTGTTTGGATTCAACCTCAGTCTGAATTGTCTCAACCGGTCAAACAACTTGGCCAGATCTACCAGATGCCCCTCTTCTGTTTGGGACTTTGCTATCATGTTATCAACATAGCATTCAATTCCATGATGAATCATATCATGAAACAAAGTCACCATAGCTCTTTGATACGTGGCACCGGCGTTCTTGAGACCGAATGGCATCACCTTATAGCAAAAAGTGCCCCACGGTGTGATGAACGTTGTTTTCTCCATATCATCTGGCGACATCTTAATTTGATTATAGCCAAAAAAGCCATCCATGAAGGAAAACACCGAGAATTGAGTCGTATTATCTACCAACACATCGATGTGAGGTAATGGGAAATCATCTTTTGGACTAGCTCTGTTCAAATCCCGGTAGTCCACACACATCCTTACCTTCCCATCCTTTTTCGGGACTGGCACAATGTTCGCGACCCAAGGCGGATAGTTAGTCACAGCTAGGAAGCCAGCATCCAACTGCTTTTGTACTTCCTCTTTAATTTTCATGGCCATCTCGGGTCGAGTTTTGCGCAACTTCTGCTTCACTGGAGGACAATCTGATCTCAATGGCAACCTGTGCACAACAATATCGGTATCCAACCCTGGCATATCCTGATAAGACCAGGCGAAGATATCAACATACTCTTTCAACAAGGCTACCATTCTGCTCTTGACATTCACCTCCAAAGCGGCCCCGATTTTCACTTCTTTTCTGACCTCCTCGGTGCCCAGATTCACAACCTCGACTTGCTCCTCGTGCCGTTGAATCACCTTCTCCTCTTGCTTCAACAACCTGGCTAATTCCTCCGGCAGTTCACAATCTTCTTCGCCTTCTTCTTCGGCATGATAGATCGGATTGTCGAAGTCATATGAGGGTGTAACAGGATTGTTATCAATGAGATCGGAGAATGATCGCATCTGCATGAATGTTGATTCATGCATTGCTTTAGAACCAGTGCGAAGCAATTTAAAAGGAAGAAAAATGAAAATAAACATTGCCATTTTTATTTTTTAAACTGCAAAAATAAGTGAAAAACAGGGAACACCGCTTTTAATGTGAAAAACATCCATTTATTGATGATGCAAATATTGAAAAATGAAACACATGAGGTGGCCCTTACAATGAACCATTACGTTTCGGGCAAAACGTATGGCTTTCATGCAAACAAAATTGAAAAACATAAATATTACTCTTCATGTAGAGTGACAGTGATGATCTTTTCGGCCTTCCAGTTCTGGATCTCCATCCGTGGTACGCACGGTTTTATCCATGAGTCGAGCTCGCAGTCACTGTCGATCTCCTCACCCACCGCACATATGCGATCTGGATCCAGCATTCCAGCACTGGTGAACGTGAATGGCGGACGACGTCCTCTGCTCTGTCCAGAAGAGCCTCGGCCCGACTGATAACCAACCCCAAACCTGTCTTCCTTGGCGGTAATGTCAATCATCCTTCCCCAACCTAGGGCTTCTCCACTCTTCACCACCTCAGCAGCCTGTTTATACGAAGAAATGGACGGCTTCTTCTCTTGTTTGACAAAAGTAGTATTCTCCACCTTAACGGTTTCGTACGCCTGGCTCGGTGTTTCCCATATTTCACCGTCCATTTCTACATATTTGAACGATGAAAAGTGGCTGACAAAGATGTCTTCCTCTCCGCAAACTGTTATAACCTGCCCGTCCCAGATATACTTCAATTTCTGGTGCAAAGTCGAAGTCACTGCCCCAGCAGCGTGTATCCACGGGCGACCCAACAAGCAACTGTATGCCGGCTGGATATCCATGACATAGAACACAGACTTAAACACCTTGGGCCCGATCTTCACAGGGAGCTCCACCTCCCCAAACACAGCCCTTTTAGAGCCATCAAAGGCTCTAACAACCAGGTCAGTAGGCCTTAACACCACCCCTTCACAATCCAGCTTTGCCAGGGCCTTCTTAGGCAACACATTGAGCGATGAGCTGGTATCCACCAACACGTGCAAAAGTACCGCTCCTTTACACTCCATCGCAATGTGTAATGCCCTATTATGATTACGCCCATCCACCGTAAGATCCAAATCAGTGAAACCCAGCCCATGGCTGGCATTAACATTAGACACCACTGTCTCCAGCTGATTGATAATTATCTCCTGGGGAAGATAGGCTCTCTTCAATATTTTCAACAAAGCCTCTCTATGCCCTTCGGAGCTTAACAGCAATGACAGGATTGAAATCTCAGACGGAGTCTGCTGCAAGTGGTCAACAAGCTTATACTCTGACTTCTTGATGATCCTCAGAAATTCTTCACCTTCATCATCAAGTTCTTTTTCCTACCCCACGGGCGCCGGTGTCGCTACAGGAGTACCCTCACTTACCACCTGCTTCCCTCTTGCCTTGGCTAAAGCCTCGGCCTTATCTTTCTTTTCTTTCTCTCCATCCCCACTCCTTAATGTGTCGGGTGCAAACAACCTTCCACTGCGAGTGAAACCACTGGGTCCGGCATTATCCACCTTTGAAACGGTGGTTTCACCTGCAGCCTGATCCTCCTGCTTCTCTCAATTACAGTAAACCTCCCCACCATAGTGCCACGACACAGCATCATCATTGTCATAAGGAATTGGCCCAAGTACCGTGATGGTAACTGGAGCCGCATCTGCCAGCGCTGACAAATCGATCGGATCAAAGTAAATGGTTATGGTGGAGATATCCTCCCTCTCCAAACCAACCTTCTCAAATCTGAGGCTTCCTTCATCCATCATTCTTTGGACAGCCTCCCTCAATAATACACACCCATCAGGGGCAACAGTGCACGCAACACAACAATCATCACAACCCGGGAAGACCCCATTCTTTAACAGTTGTCTCTTGACCTCAGCCAAAGGAGTTCTCAACTGGTCCACATTCATCAGCCCAATCGTCCTCCTATCCTCAGAAATTGCATTCACCCCCATCTGACCATGCGCCGGCATGAGATTAGCGTTAACATTTGGAGATGGAGCAAAATTGATAGCTTTAGAGTCTACCAGATCCTGGACCACATGCTTAAAAGCTTTACAATTCTCCACATTGTGTCCAGGAGCACCAAAGTGAAATTCGCACTTGGCGTTCTCATCATAATTGGCAGGCCTCTTATCAGGTCTCAACGGAGCCAATGTTCTCAGTTGAACCAAACCCAGATCTTTCAACTTTTTCAACAGGAAAGAATATGTCACTGGCGGCCTATCAAACTGACGATCAGTCATTCGTCCTCTCACCTGATACCCGACCCGCTGTGTCCTCTGCTGAAAGGGTTGTCGTTGTTGTGGC
Organism: Lathyrus oleraceus; assembly: GCF_024323335.1. Taxonomy (NCBI): domain Eukaryota; kingdom Viridiplantae; phylum Streptophyta; class Magnoliopsida; order Fabales; family Fabaceae; genus Lathyrus; species Lathyrus oleraceus. Next base: position 132,232,218 of record NC_066580.1, on the reverse strand, counting down.
TGTTGCTGTTGTTGTGCAGGTTGATTATTAGCAGGAATTGTTACCACAACAGTGTGCTGGTAGTAACGATCCCTACCTTGTCCTCTCTGGGCATACACAGCATTCGTGTCAACCTCCTTCTTTCGCTGACCGTTCCCAAATGGCTTCTTCGACCCAGATGACGAAGCATTTCCCTGTATCTTTCCCATCTTCAGCCAGCTTTCAATTCTTTCCCCTGCCACTACTATATCTGTAAAGCCAGTGACAGGACAACCCACAATTCTCTCAGCAAAAGTCCCCTGCAGGGTACCCATGAACAGATCGAACATTTCCCTATCCACCAAAGGAGGTTGAACTCTGGAAGCCAACTCCCTCCACCTTTGTGCGTATTCTTTAAACCCTTCATTTGGCTTCTGAGACATACCCTGCAGCTGGGTATGACTAGGAGCCATGTCAGCATTGAATTGATATTGTTTAAAGAAATCATCCCCCAAATCTTGCCAGCTTTTAATATCTGAGGATCTCAGCTTGGTATACCATTCCAAAGACCCACCAGACAAGTTGTCCTGGAAGAAGTACATCCAGAGCTTTTGGTCCATTGTATAGGCAGATGTCTTCCGGACAAAGGCCTGGAGATAAGTTTCCGGGCAAGAACTCCCATTATATTTATCAAACGTGGGCACTTTAAACTTTTGCGGAATCACAATCCCCTCAACCAGCCCGATGTTTGTCATGTTGATAGCCCCAGGAGTAGCATGGCTTTCCAGAGCCCTAATCTTCTCTGCCAGCACCTGAATTTCCTTGTTTGGCGGTTGGACACCGTACTGACCAAATTGTTCATTCAGTATGGAGAACCGATCCGCTTTATTATTTTCCAGGGCTTCAAAGAAAGGAGGAAACTGATTATCCTTCAGATTATTGCCCATAGGACCTGGTCCACCACCTGCAGCGAAACCAAAACCTCCACCATTATTGATCACCACACCAGCAATAGTCTTCCTTCTGGGATCACCACCATCCCTAGAACCACCGAGACCGTCGTTGGAGACCCCCTCAAGATTATTACCACTGTTAGCAGCAGAAGCCCGCTCAAGCTTCTCCACTTTCTCAACCAGTGCCTTCTGCCCCAAGGCGAACCCTTGCATAACGTTGATCAGCTCTCCCATCTTCTCTTTCAGCTCGAGAATATATGCGTTGGATGTATCCATCAGTTTGGATTTGTTGCGCCTGGTAGGGTATCTGTGCGGATGTGCTACGTGCAAGGGAATGATTCTACGTGCGCGAGCAATGATTCCTGAAACAATCAAGCACGTTAGAAACCGACACCTGCAAAATAGAAGACAAGTTATTATGACTCATGCATGAATGCAATGTCTATCCATATGAGGAACACTCTGTCTTTCGATCCTGGTTTCATCGAGACAGGTAATAATCTGACAGCAACATTCTGACATCAAACATCTAGTTTCTCCATACAGATCTGAGAGTTATGATTTAACAAAGATATCACCCAACCGTGTGTGTGCTATGTGAGTGTGCACAGAAAAGCAAATAAAGCTCTGAGATCAATCACTGAAAGATAATAACCACTGTATATCAAAAGTGCACAATACGTGCAAGAGTCATACATCAGGCTGATACAAATCAAGTTACAATTCTCCAGAATCAGAAAGAAAATACAAGCAAGGAATTCCGTCAACATGCCTGACGGTAATCCACACATAACAACAAATGTCTACACTGAAGAAGGTCCCACAGAAGGCTCTGCATCATCAACCATCTTAGTAAACTTCACAGCGAACCTGAGCTCAGTGTTCTCCTGCTGCAATCTTCCCACCTCCTTCTGATGAATCTTCATCTATCGAAAATAATGGTCCCTCTCAGCAAGATAATGATCTCTCTCAGCCATAATCTTCGCTTTCTCCGCTTCCCATTCTGTGGTAAGGACTTTGGGTTTAGCTTCCCTCTGAGACTTCACAAGGATTTGTCTTCTCTTCTCATCCTCAAAGACCTTCAAAGCTCTAGCCAACTTCTCCTTGGTGATGTCATGCTCCCTCGTGGATATCTCTAAATCTTGGCTGATCTTGCCATAATAAGCGGTGTCTATCTCAAAACGCTTCACCACAAGAGAATGTCTCTTATCCTGGTCTTCTATTTTCCCTTTGATATCCTGATTAGCCATCTGAATTCTAGCAACACTCATCTCCAACTCAGTCTTCTCTGCTCGCAGCTGATCTCTCTCCCTTTTCATCTCAAGGAACTCTTCCATACTGACAGAAGAACGTGGCCCCTTAATCAATGGGTACCAAGGATCACCCCCAGGAAATGGTAGATGCGTGAACTCAATCCTCTTTCTGAGCCAATCATCGAATGGAGGAAAAGACCTGCTATTAACCCTACCAAAAGGAACCTTGCCCTTCCTCTGGATGTGGCGCCATGCCCCAGACACTTGCCTCAACCGTGTCTGATTACCCTCAGCCGGGAAATAGAAAGACTCCTGAATCTCACACTCGAGAGGAGGAACTTCCATGGCAAACCCCATTTGTCTCTTAAGAAGCGTGGGGTTATAATTAATACAACCTTGAACTCCTATAAGAGGCACATTGGGAAGGCTCCCACAACTGTAAATGAAATCTCGTCCAGCCACACCATTGTGAGTCCAAGCTATGTCCTTGGCTCGCAAACCCATCAGCTTGGTGGCCCAATTAACCGTATGGTCAAGAAAGACAAAGGCACCTCTGGAAGGCAAATACCCCATGAACCACTTGTATAACAGTTGAGCACAACATCTGATCAAACCTCCACGCCGCTTCTCATTCCGATTATGGACCGAGTAATAGACATCCCCAACCAAGGTAGGAATAGGATTCCTCTGAACAAACACTCGGATGGCATTAATGTCTACAAAGTTCTTCTGATTAGGGAACAAGATGATTCCATGAATGCTCACAGCAAGCAGAGCACAGACAACCTTCCAATCACCCAAAACAGCATGCTCCTTGGCTTTGGCCTCCAAGAAACTCAAATGAAAATCGGGCAACTTTCCCTTCTCCTTCAAACCTTCCTTAGTCACTTCCTGGCTCAAATAAAGAGCACGAGAGATCTCACCAACATCAGGTTCTTCCTTAGTGGCATAGAAAGGAATCTGGTTTCTGACCTGAATACCTAGAATACCGGCATAGTCCTCCATCAAAGGTCCCAACAAGTAATCCGGGAAGACGAAACATCTCAAACCAGGATCATAGAACTGGAGAAGAGTATGGATGGCACTCCTATCTGTATCTGTGAGTCTGAAAACCACCTTCAGAATACCACCATAAGTCTCACGGAATATCCCCACATGGTCAGGTGTAATCAATGTTATCATCTCTTTCAGTGCATCAATCTCTGGATCAAAGAAACTGTATACAACATCATTCTTCAAGCCGGCCCTCATATCTGGAACAAAGAAGTCTCTCAACCAGGATCTCAATCAAGAATGTCCCCTGCATATGGATAAACATGAGTTAGATGCGGATAAATGCAAAATGTGAATGATGCGGATGCATAAATGCAATGCACTGTGCCATCCTCCTGGTCATCTGATCATCAACTGTACTGGACTCCGATCTCTAAACTGATCACAACCATCTGAGGAAATAAGCAACCACAAATCCAACTCAGGGTTCCGAAATAAACAGAACTGAAAGATACATCACCATCATCACAGAGAAATCACTGAACTGATAGCCATAACATCATCTGAATCAACCCAGGGAATCCTGAAATAAACGGATCCCCACTGATAAATACCGCAGACAGAACTCCGGCGTCTCAGAAATAAATATCCATAAATCCAACTCATAAATAAGACCCAGATCGAGAACTGAACCATTAGTCACCATCAGAAAGTCACCACCAGAACATGCATCTGTAGGAATCAAACCCGCCCCTCACAGGTGAATTCTAATAAGGTCATCCTAAGGCGGATAATGGTCTCGACAATCGGACAAGATACTCAACTGGTTTGCCCTTTCGGGTGTGCCGTTGCAGCTCTCATAAGATCATCTAAACCAAAGATCCGGGAAAGAACGATCACGAAGTCACAAGCTCAAAAGAGGTAACCCAACCAAAGTGGAATAACTCCACCCGGAAGGACTCTCTCAGATGAACCTCGTCCGTCTTGTGGTATGTCACGTCGCAACAACATGCTGATCCAACATGTGAGGAGACGTGAGACCATGCTAATCCTAGGTGTATACTCGGGCCTGGGTTTTAGCCCCACTCAGAACACCCACCCCAAATCAGAGGAACCAAACCTATACAGAATCCAGCACAATGATAATATGATGCATGCAAACATATATGCAAATATACACAATCACAGTATAATAATCATAAATGCTATAAATAAAACAGCAAAAGAAACCAAAACTACCCTAGAGAGCGCTAGGATTGACTCGCTTAGGGAAGATGGACCAGCCAGAGGTCAACTTCTTTTTCCCCAGCAGAGTCGCCAGCTGTCGCAACGCGAAAAACAACCGGCGGAAAAAAAAACACAGAGCCGCCACCGTGCGTTATTTATCCGAAAGGAGGGAAAAGAAACGCTCGAAGTAAACCTGAAAAAGGGAAAGGAATGGTCTTACGACTAGAGATTGCAAGGTACGGGAGTCGGTTACACAAGGGGAAGGTATTAGCACCCCTCACGTCCTCCGTACTCGACGGGATCCAGGCTCAACAAGATAGGAAAAGGTTGCTGATAAACTGCTCAAAAAATGCACACACACGAGAATGAACAAGTGAAAAAAGACGGAGGAAGGGGACTCGGCAGGATGTCGCATCCTGGGCCTACGTAGTTTGTCAGAAACAAACATCAGAGTCGACGTAGTTAAGGGAAATGGGGAACGGGCTCACTAGGATATCGCATCGTATGCCTACGTATCTTATCTGGAATGAGAATCAGAGCTGTCATAGTTTGGCTAACGCACGCCGAAACAAAACACAACACAGAGACGCTGAGACGTCAAAAGAAACTCAACAAGGAAACAGAATGCCAATAGTTGGACTTATATCCGACTCCGAACAAAGGCAAACAAGGAAACAGAATGCCAATAAATGGGCTTACATCCGACTCCAAACCAAACAGCACAAGGAAACTGAATGCCAATCAATGGGCTTACATCCGACTCCAAACAAACAAGCAATCGCTAACCAGCGAACACCAAAGGTAGAAAGCAAATTGACAAACTATAAGGGAGTCTGGAACTCGAGCCTAGAAGTTGTCAAGCAAAACACACGCAAAAAGAAAAAGGGTGCCCGGAGAGACCTCGCATGATCTCCTGCCTACGTACCTCATCTAGTATGAGGATCAGGGCGACGTAGTTCCCCTTAACAGGGGAGAAATTCTCCTAACGAGAGACCAAGGGAATAACGAACTAGAAGGGCGACTGACTCGAGCCTAATAGTCGTCATGTAAATTATAACCCTAGGGTGAGCTCTCTAACAAGAGTTTGACTCACACAGGAAGTGAGTCAACTCAAGTCTATCTCTACATACGTTCAACTTCCTTGGAAGTTGACCATACGACTCCTACAGAAAAAGAGATGAGAAGTGGAAAACAGATAAACATATCAAAAGCAATCATCACACTCTATATACAAACAAAAGGCTTCACACAAGGGTGGGCTTTAGTCAAGGGGTCATGTCAACCTCGACAAACAAGCCTGAATGCAATGGTAATCTGGAGCTCTTAACCTCTAACATTGAGAGTTAGGGTGAGCAGATGAAAGGTAATGAGGGTTAGACCTCATAGCTCTTAACCCTGGCCTGGGTGAGCTTAAGACAAAGAATGTGTGGGGGTCCAGAATGAGGGACCCTATTCCACTGACTGACTCTATACAAGATTTTGGGTGTTTATTCAAGAGCATCAGCACGTAGTGCGAGCATAATGAAAGACTCAACTGAATAACTGGGGATTGATTGCAAATCCCTTCTATCTGCCAATCGCCTCTTCACTTAGGGGGTCTTAACATGTAACCGTGCCTCAACAAGGAGGTCTTTAGCACAACTATAAAAAATCACAAACATTGCCTCTTAAGGAGGACTTCAGCCAAATGACTACCAAAAGAAAACGACAGGGCTTCCAGACTACATGGAGTTAGAGGATGATTACCTAGGTGGTATACCAACCACAGCCAAAGCAAAGCTCAAGCAGTGAGCTAAAAGCGACTAAAGTACCTGTACAAAAGTCAAACAAGTCAATATCATATTCAGACAAATCAAACAGACAAACACCAGTGTTACAACCAATATGTACACAATGCAAGTCCTATGTGTAAACAAACTCAAGTGAGTTCATCACCAAGGGACCTACAACACAACCAAGGTTAGTGTACAAAGTAAATTGCATCTCAAGTCATGAGATCAACATCAATCATTAGAGCTAATTGCTTGAACCTGAAATACTAAGCTCAAAAGGTGAGTACAAACCACTAGTACCAAGACTAGGGTCAAAGGCAAAGCAAAAAGTCAAAACAAAAGTTGATATTCAACATGAAGCACATTCAAACATGTCACAAGATGTCCTAAAAAGGATCAAATCCAAATCAATAAGCAAGACCATCTAATGAACAAGATAAGGCAAAGGCAATCACAATGCACACAATTGGATATCAAACATAAAAAATCCACATTAAAACAGAAATGAGCCCAATGATCATGAAAACTTTTATGTGCACACAACATGTTAAACACAAGTATCATGCAAAAAATTGGAATCAGAAAAGCTCAATTGACATGTATATGAAAATGAACAAGAGCAACATCAAAATGTGTGACACACATTGTCACACCATACATCCATGTGTCTAAAACAGAGATGGAAAATGCTAAAAGTGCCAAAACAATTCTTAAAAATCAGGCAACATGTTAGGAATCAGCATATCAAATTTCATGGCAATTGGACAATGTATGAGCATTTCACATCAATTTGAATGAAGCATGGTAATTTTGCATACATGTTCAAACAAGCAATCTCAATCAAAATTCCAGAACCAATCAAATCACACAAATGACATCTAAGAATAATAGACATCAAAACAATTAAGTGGAAAAAAATTGGGAGCAATTTGGATTAACATGCTATTTTTTATGATTTTTAGAAGTTGGTGGAAAATATTGAAATAATATGGAAAAAACATGTGGAAATGGAATATGGAAAATAAAATGTGAATAGAATTCAGAAAGTACATCAGCAAGTATCGAACCTAGGCCCTTAAGGTAAAAGGAGCGCTCAATATTAATTCCACAAACTACACAAGGCTGGAATCGAACCAGCGTGGCAATGGTTCAAAGGCGCCAGTGAAACGCACCGTTTCACTAAATGGCGTGGCAGCCACATGCGCAGTTAACACACGCTGGCACGGTCAAAACGCTATGGACCAACGGAAGCGCCAAGCAGGCGCAAACGTGGACGGTGACTAGGCAAAGCCCTAGGTCAGAAACCAGACGGCGGAGCAGCCGTCTTCTCCGGCGAGACAGGCGGTGCTCCGCCACGAAAATTTGCAGAAATTAGCAACAGGCACATGGATCGAAAGATCTTTCAATGGAGAACACGGATCTACCATTATCTAAACCTAATTCTCCATAATAAGCACAGATCGATCAAAAACATTTTGTACATACAAACTTTAACTCAACATATCTCATGCAATACTTCACCAAATCCAAAACTATTTATATCAGGATGATCAGTGACAAAAACTCTACACAATTATGGCAATAAAATGAAGAATCATGAAGTTTGAAATCCAACCATCTTGAAGAGCAGAATGATGAAACAGTGAATTCAAGCTCCAGCAATGTCCAGATCTTCTCCTCTACTCTTGTTATGAAGCTTTGTGCACGAAACCTCACTTGAAATGGCTTGGATCTTGATTAATTTGCAACTTGCATGTTCATATTCATGAGCTTGATGTGCACGAATCTTGGCCAAAATCTTCAATCCAATGCTCAATTCTTCATCAATCACACTCAATAAACACAATTATGCAGTAAAATCAATAAGTTGTGTGCAAAAATTTGAAGTCTCAATTGAGAGAAAATTTGGAGGGAAAGAAAATCTAGATCTAGAAATTGTGAAAACTGAGCAATTCTGTTATGATTAGCCTTATATATGACATGTTAATTACTTTGCTAATGATAATTAGGCTTGGCTAATGAAGAGTTAATGAGAAATGAGGTGTATGACCAAATTGCAAAATGTGTGGTGCATGGAGAATTTTACACGTGAACAGTACCATATGAGGACTCAAATCCACTTAAAATCAACTTATGAGCAAGATAGGCTTGGAATTTTGTATGTATGATGCACCAAATTTGAATTAGGCAATTTCCCTCCAAAATGTTCATGCATGGCCAAATGATCATGTGATATTATTTCATGCAATGCAGTGATGGATTTGGAAAATATATGTCATGAGAAGAATTTTGCAAAAAGAGTGGCTTAAATTGGAGTTTTGGATCAAAAGTTATGGCATTTTGAAATTCCATGCATCCATGGCAATCATTTGATCATAATTCTTCAACCATTAATCAGATGCTCATGACCTTGGACGTTTTGGAAAGAGGAGAGAAAGATCTTCAACTTTCATGTTCAACAAAAATCCATTTGAAGCTTCTTTGATGTTGGAAAGTCAAGTTGAATGTTGTCCAAAAACTTGCCATTTTTGGAAACTTTCAATTACAGGTCACTTTCCATTTTTGGAAACTTTTGATTTGACTTCAAAATCTTCAATGTAGATGTTTGACATGATGAATAGGCCTTGGTTGAACATGAATGAAGTGTTGAAACTCACTTCTCCACCTCATAGTCCTCAGCTCTTGCATAGTTGACTTTATAGGTCCTCAGATGACCTTGACATGCTCTTATCAGCTTGAGCCTCAACCACTTGATAAAATGGCTCAGAAATGAAACCCTAGGTCAAATAAGCTTCTCCACATAACCATGCGATCTCCATCTCAATAGAATACTTATTCTCCTTGAAAAGCCCTGGCTGGAAGACTACATTGATTAGGGTTGACCAGAGGTCAAAACCCTAATCCAAAGGAACTTGAGAATGCCATGAAACCCTGGATGATGATAGAACCATGATGATAGTAATACATCCTTGCCAACAAGATAATACTCAAGACCTTTGAAGGATCAGGAAACCCTATTTGAAGTGCAAACCCTCAGATGGTTAATCATTAAGTCATGGAAACCTTCAGGCTTGAATTATGTGACATCTCCCTCTTCTGAAAAAGACTTTGGAGGATGACCTTCTTTATTTCCACATGATATGAAAAATACAAATGCCTAATGACCTAAAAATGAAATTCAATAAGCTAAACTAGTCCCAAGAAGAGGAGGGCAAATTTTGAGGTGTTACATCAAGCATAGAATACCGAGACTCACAGTCGGTGAACTTCTTATTGAGGTAGTAAATAGAAAATTATTTTTTACCAGATTCATCTTGCTGACCAAGAACAGAACACATACTCTCTTCAAGCACATTCAAATACATGATCAAAGGTCTTCCTTCAACCGTTGGAGACAGAATCGGAGGCTCAAGAAGATATCCTTTGATACTGTCAAAACATTTTTGGAAATCCCCGGTCCAATCACAAGACTGATCGTTCTAAAGGAGCTTGAATATAGGTGCGCATGTGGCAGTCATATACGATATAAATCCTGAGATATCGTTCAAGAGGCTAAGAAAACCTTTGATTTGCTTATCAGTTTTGGGCGCATGCATCTCTTGTATTGCTTTGACCTTGGTAGGATCATCTTTAATACACTTCTCGCTGACAATAAAGCCCAATAACTTACTAGAGAGAACACCAAAAGTACACTTATTGGGATTCAAGCGGAGTTTATACTTCCTCAAATGTTGGAATAACTTCAATAAATGCTCAACATGTTCTTCTTCAGTCATTGATTTAGAAATCATATCATCAACATAGACCTCAATCTCTTTATGCATCATATCATGGAAAAGAGTGGTCATGGCTCTCTGGTACGTTGCACCAGCATTCTTCAAACCAAAAGGCATCACTCGATAACATAATTCTCCTCAAGGCATAATGAATATGGTGTTCTCCATATATTTGAGTGCCATCTTAATCTGATTATAACAGAAAAATCCATCCATAAAAGAGAAAACTTTGAATTTAGCTCTATTGTCTACCAACATATCAATGTGTGACCGAGGAATATCATCTTTAGGACTGGTTTTATTCAAATCTCTATAATTAACACACATGCACCCTTTTCCGTCTTTCTCAGCAACAAGCACAATATTGGCCACCCACTGCGGATATTCGAAGGTAACAAGGAAACCATCATCAATTTGCTTCTGCACTTCCTCCTTGATCTTCACTACCATATCAGGATGAGTTCTTCTCAACTTCGACTTTTCCGACGGGCATTTTGGCTTTAAAGGAAATCTATGCTCCATAATATCAGTATCAAGACATGGAATATCTTGATAAGACCAAGCAAACACATAAGAATATTCTCGGAGAAGCTCAACCAACCCCTCCTTAACACCTGGACGAAGTTGTGATCCAATCTTGACTTCCTTGACATCATCCTCGGAACCCAAGTTGACTAATTCAGTATTCTCTTCAAATGGCTGAATGGTTCTTTCCTCGTGCTCAAGCAATCGAGATAACTCATCAGGAACGTCTTCATCACCATTTTTTTCCTCGGCTTCAAACACATGGAACTCAAAGTTTGGAGAGGGAGCATGATCATTATATTCAATGGGTTTGAGGAACAACCTGCATAATGATTTGATATTTTGATTTTAGAAGTATGAAGTGCAAACAAATATTATGCAGATGCGGGAAAAATTATTGCTTATTTATGTTTTTTGTGATTACCATTTTCAGAAAAAGCAAAAAGTGAAAACGACATAAATGTTGGATGAATAAAATTGCATTTTATTGATGATAATTTGAAAATTCCCAACAATGTTTCACTTCTCCCTTAGGAATAAGAGAAGGATTTTTCAATAAACAATAAAACATATTACTTTGAATGGTGCACAATGACAGGAATATCAACAGCAACCCAATTGTTGCAAGTCTGTCCACGTGTCACAAAGTTGGCACAAGATTCTTCATCTTTGTCTTCATGAATGATAGCTGAGTGTTGTTCATCTTGGTGAATGAACCCTCCACAGTGGACAACTGATTGTATAACTTTGATATCTCCTTGGAATAGACCTTGCTGAAATCCCAGACCAACCTTGTTCTTGTTCTCAATGAACTCTACAACACGACCCCACTTTTCTGTGCCTCGAGCCTGACCAACTTCTCTTGCATCTTTCAGAGAAGACATGGATGCCCCAGTATTCTGAACTTCATCAGGTACTGACAATGGTTGGAACAGAGTTCCAATCTTTTCTTCAGATTTAACATATGTAAAAGATGACATATGGCTTACCAAAAGCGCTTTCTCTTATCCAATAACAACAAGCTTGCCATTCTTAACAAATTTGAGTTTTTGATGCAGAGTCGATGTGACAACACCAGTTGTTGGCCGGATGAATATCCATTACTTAGAAAGTAATATGGAAATAACTCAGACCTATCTTAACTAGGAGGTCCACTTCTCCAATGACAGTTTTACGAGCACCGTCGAACGCTTTCACCACCACACCATTGTACCTCATTGGTGCGCCCTGATAAGATAACCTCTCCAAAGTATATTTGGGTAAAACATTCAACGAATAATAGGTATCTACCAGAACATTGGACAAATCACCTTCTTTACAATTTATAGAGATATGCAGGGCCAAATTGTGATTTTTGACTTCCTAGGGAAGCTCAAATTGTTTCAAGAAGTGATATTGGCGATGATATTATCAAACCGATCAACCGTGACATCCTATTCCACATATGCTTGCTCAAGCACCTTCTGCAATGCCTCTCGGTGTGCTTTGGAATTCATCAACAAAGATAAGACAGAGATCTTGGAAGGTATTTGGAGTAGCTTCTCCATAACATTGAACTCACTCTTCTTAATCAAACGAAGAACCTCATCATCATCACTCTTAACCTTCAACCCACTAGATTCACTAGACTCACAAGTTGGAGAGCTAACAAGATTAACCACGGGAACTTTCGCCTTCTCAATAATAGTAGCATTATATTTGTAAGGTATAACTTTATCGGATGCATAAGGGACATGGCCCGTTAACCGTATTACCAACAATGATACCGAACTATTATCTCTTTTGCTGCTGTCAAACTGGATTACTACTCGCCCAGGAGTCTTGAACATTGGCACAATAACATTCACATCATTACCCATATCTCTAGATTGTTGAATCTGAATAACACCTTTATCTATCAACTTCTGGATGTCCCTCTTGACAATCATACATCCTCGTGGATTAACACTGCAGATAACATAACCATCATTGTCATGTTCACAGTCACTAATCAAGCACAGGGTTCTATGCATCTCCACCAAAGACCTTTGAATACGACGAATATCAAGCACCCTGAAATTACCAGGACAACCATCTACCATATTCACAAAAGAATTACCATGATTGGGAAAAGGATTGGCTTTGACAATCACTAATCAACCACTCTTGATCAACTTCTGAACCTCATACTTAAATGGATATCAATTCTCAATGTCATGGTCAGGCGCCCCTTGGTGAAAAGCACAACGTAGATTGGGCTTGTACCACCATGGAAAAGGCTCAGGTATATGCGGAGGATTCCTTGGCTGGATCAAATTCTTAACAACAAGAGAAGGATACAAATCTGCATACGTCATAGGAATAGGATCCAAATTGACTTTCTTCCTTTCAAAATTATTATGCTGATTGTTATTGTAATTTTTAGGATTGTTGTGAGTGCACTATTGTTACTGTTGTTGTTTCTGTTGAACAGGTACCGATTGAATTGCTGAATTGTGGGAAAAGACTGAATAACTAATGATACTTGATGATGATGATGCTGGGCTCTAGAATTCTTCCTCACATGAGGCCTCCTTTGCCTCCCCATAGATAATACATTGGTTTCCCCCTCCTTCTTCTTTAAGAAACTTCCCTCATACTTCTCGCTCGTTGATGCTTCTTTTTTAGACAAACGGCCCTCTTGGGCACCCTCTTCTAAATGCATCCCCATGTTCACCATTTTAGTGAAGTGATTGGGAGCACTGGAAATCATACACTCGTAATTGAATGAACTCAAAGTCTTCAAAAAGATCTTTGTCATCTCCTTCTCTTTCAATGGGGGACTAATTTGAGCAGCCAACTCTCTCCACCTCTAGGCATACTCTTTAAACGTCTACTTATCCTTTTGAGACATGGACCTCAACTGATCACGATCGGGAGACATATCTACGTTGTATTTGTATTTCTTGGCAAAGGCCTCACCTAAGTCGTTGAAAGTACAAACACTAGCTGTGTCTAAACCCATATACCACTGAAGTGCGGCACCGGTCAAGCTGTCTTGAAAATAATGGATAAGAAACTGATCATTATCTGTTTGGGTCGACATCTTACGTACGTACATCACAAGATGAATCAAAGGACAAGTATTCCCTTTATACTTCTCAAAGTAAGGGACTTTTAATTTGATAGGGATTTTTACCTTTGGCACCAAGCAAAGTTCAACAACACTTTTCCCAAACAAATCTTTACCTCTAAGGGTCTTCAATTCTTTTCTCAGCTCTTGAAACTGGCCTTTTATTTCATCAATTTTCTCGTACACATTAGGGCCCTCATATGGATCAAAATGATAAATGGTTTCTTCAACACGGGGAAAAGCATTCATAATGGGGGGAGGAGAAGACATGATTGGGTTAGACGTCAGCATAAGAGTAGCAGTCGGAGCATAACCTTCAGGCACGAAATTTGTAGGAATTCCCCACATGAATCTGGAATGCATAGCTTGTGCAGGTTGGATGGTAGGAAACCCAGGTACTGGTGTTACAATAATCTCAGAGATGACTGTCCTTTGAGGATTTGTATAAGTTGGAGCTGGTTGGTTTTGAGCAGCAATGAATGACTCCATCAGAGTGGTGAGTTTAGAAACTTCGTCCTTGAGCTCTCGGTTCTCTAGTTCCATCTGATCCATTCTTCTTTGACTATTAGCTCAAGTATCGTAGTGATGAGTCAACTTGTCTGATACAAAGACGAAGAACAATAAGACACCTGGCCAAAGGGCTGGAAGGCAAGAAACCTGCTACGCAAATAATGCATTAAATTCAATGTTTTTATTTTATTATTTCAAGGAACATTCAAAGCCTTAATTGCAAATATTTCAATAATAATAATAATCAATAATACCATTTGGAATATGATCATAAAAATCACTTTTTATTCATAAAAATTTGGAACGATTACACTGATTAGAATTTCAGAAACCAAAAATACAAATACAAGAGAAAAGAAAAGTATCATCCTAAGGATCCCTAGCAATTGCGTTTGATGAATTGGCCAAGGGTGTGTACTTCCTTCGGATGCATCGGACCTCTGACTCATAAGAGGCATTCATCTGAGCTTTCTCGACGACGAGCTGATCGAAGATCTTCTTCCAAGCATCGGAAGGCTGAGGAATACTAGAGGAAAATAAATCCTCTAGCTCTCTCTCTCTCTCTCTCTCTCTCTCTCTCTCTCTCTTTTCCTTGCACACTCTTCAAGAATCTCGATGAGTGCATCCATATCCTTCAAATCAAGTTGCAACTTTAATTTCTTTCGATGTAAATCATGGAACCGTTCTTCCCAAAGTTCCTTCTCTTGCTTCATCTTAGCTAGTGTGTCTTCTAACTCCTCTACATATTGGTTAGGGAGAGTTGATGACTTAGCCACAACCATAGACATAGGCGTACGACATCTTAAGCTCCAAAGCACTCTTCTTCACCCAACTAGTATAAGCTTCCAAAGCTACACAATTGCACGGACCAAGCTCGGCTCTTCCCTTCCTATGAACATTGTGCCAGGCCTGCACCATCCTACTCTTCATATTTTGGGAATCTTTACCCTCTTGATAGAACAGACCCTCTAACTGAACGTTATTAGTTTTATCCTTCAAGGGGAACCCAAGTTGACGATGAGCTAAAGTGGGGTCGTAATTGATTCCTCCTTGTGTACCAATGAGAGGCACATTAGAGAATTCACCACAACTATCAATAATCTCCAAGCCATCAAATATCGAATCATCCCAAAAAATATCATGATTAGTGAGAGATATAAGTCTCTGAGACCACCGTAGACATTGGTTGTTCTCCAAGAAGTCTGGTGTCTGAGGCAAGTGTGAAATAAACCACTTGTAAAGAAGAGGAATGCAAGACACAATGGTTCCCCACTATTAGAATTCCTTAGATGCAGAGAGAAATATGTGTCGCCCAACAAAGTCGGAACATGATTCCCAATCAAGAAGATTCTAATGGCGTTAATATCAACAAAGTTGTCAATGTTAGGGAACAATGTTCAACCATAGATAAGCAAGACAAAGATGGCTTTAAAAGCTTCCATACTACCAAATTGAGCAAAAGCAGTAGCTCTCCCAATCAGAAATTCAGAAGTAAGACCTAGGATCCCTCCTTTCGTCATCATATTAGCATCAATCTCAGATTTCTTCAAATGAAGAGCATCATCTATGACATGAGATCTCAAAATCTCCTCTAATCCACTGAAAGGTACCTTGTCAGATACAGGTATACCCAAGAGATAGCCATAATGTTCTAACATAGGCATGAGTTGATAATCAGGAAAAGTAAAGCACCGAAAGAAAGGATCATAAAACAACACCAAGACACTCAGAAGTCCTTCAACCATATCAGCAGACAATACATATAAAACCTTCCTATGACATCCTCGGAATCCACAGATTCACCTACAAAGGATGATAGCTTCCTTAACTCTTTCAAGTTCGTACATCTGAAACTATACTTCTAAGTGTTCCTTCATCCATAATCCATGGTCTGAAAATATTTTCAAATACGACCTTAGTTCCTTGAAATTTATTATATGTAATGAATGTTATGATGCGCATGTATGCATGAATGCAACAATCACAGACAAGGAAAACACAAACAAATGTCAAGGGATGGATCAAGTCATCATAAAGATCAATCATCCATTTTGGTGGATTATAGTTTTAACCTTAATAACACCCAAGTTTGATTGATATTGATGAGACTGATTGGATCAACCAAGAATCAAAAGGTTTGTTGCGAGTCATGAGCATGGAGCCAGGTTAAGAACCATCCCAAAGGAGTGTACTAAGGATAAAAACCTGTAGATCATGTTCTAAAAAGTTCCCAGAGTCGTGATCCCATCTATCAGATACTATAAGTTAGGATAACTGACTCATCAACCTATAGTATTCTCAAGAGAAACTTGCCTGAGTGTAGTATCGCGTAATAACAATTATCAAGTCTACACTTGAGCAGTGTTTGCACTACGTACTAAATAGGCCAAGTGGGGTTAAATGTTCTACAGTCCTCAGCTTCTCGGACCTTTAAATCAAAGAAAGTAATGCCTATCCACAACGTATTCGAGTGACATCAGTAAATCCAAAGAGGTCTCCACTGAGTGGGGGATTTCATGTCAACTCTTTAAGGACTACTCCTTCAAAGCTAACATGACTATCCCACCCTCCTATCTTAGATTGCACTCAAGTTTGGATTAGAACTTATCTCACCACACAGAGATCACCAAGCACAACAAATAGAAAGTATCACACAACAATATATACAAACAAACAAACATCAATACTCAACAAATATAATACACACAAAAAGTAAGCTAAACCCATTGAGGATTACTCCTCATCAGAGTCGCCACTTTCTTTTTGTAGCGGTAAATTCATGATCATTGAGCTATTGGTTAGCTCAATGTCAATAAAACTAGAGTCTCCACCACGCTTTTATTGTTTCCATAGTAAAAGGGAAAAGTACGAACAAAACCCAAAGATAAGAAGTTTTTAAATTAAAACTAATAAAATGTCATAGATTACAGGTAAGAGGTTGGCTACATAGAGGGAAGGTATTAGCACCCAAAGTGTCATAGGTACTCGTAGGAAGCCATTTTTGTGTGTAAGTGTTTTAGTTGAAAATGATGTTCGCTAAAAAAAGGAATGAGGGGATGAGAAAATAATTCAATAATTATATTTTTATGTTCGACAAGACCTTCGTTCTTATGCCTACATACTAACATAAAAATAAGGGATCAAAACCTAGTAGTTCATGGTGAAAATTTTAAACACGGGTGGATTAATTTTAACAAAAGCTTAAAGATCTTTTGTTATCAAAGGAAGAATACTCAACCAAACATACACCGATAATGAGGGCTTTACAACACTTAAGAGGGAGGGATCCAACTTGGATTTAATCAACAAGTATACCACTAATCCCTAATAAATGGAAAGACTTATATTCAGTAAATCACAGAATGGGAGAATCATATCTAAAGCAAAGATAACTCAAATCTAAATGCTCTCTTTTGAAAAGTTTAAAAGAAAAAGGCACAAAAGGGTCAAAAGAATTAGATGAGGTTGTTAGTTATTTTTGTCTTTTTGGAAATAAGGTCAATATGGTTAAGTTCATTCACAAGTTTGTTTTAAGAAAATATTTTGAAAGTCAATGGCATAAGGCCAAAGTTTCTACTCATTAAAACAAGTCTAAGTTGAAAACAACAAACAAATAAGGTTTTAAAAATGAGGGAGAGATTTTGAAATTAAAGAAGGTGGACAAGATGAAGGGACTATGCTACCCAAGATTTAAAAGTTTAGAGTTGAAAAGATCTAACCAATGGGAAGCATCCACAAGACAAAAGTGTCAGATAGAAACCCATTTCCTTTGGAGTTTTAACCAAGCAACAAGCATAATCACCCAAGAAATTAATGTGAAGACCAACGATATCAAATAAGGATAACCAAACATCCAAGCATGCACTCCAAAAGCAAGGAGTCTTCAATGTCCTTTAGAAGTATCAGATGAAATAATCCTTGAAACATGCTCAAAGAAAAAGCATCAGATAATCACAATATGATCAAATTAATGACTTAAGCACAGAGACAGAGATGTAACAACTAAACCAAGGGGAGTCTCAAGGCTTGTATCATATTAATGGAAGGCCAGAAAGGTCTCAAATAATGGCATTGGCAAAAAAAGTCTCATAACTCAGGAATGTTGCCTACTCTAAGTCCAAAGATCAGATCAGGTCACAAACAGAGGTCCAATAATCCAGCAATGTATTTTTTAGTGTTTTTTTTGTTATTAAGTATTTTATGGTCCTAAGACCACAAACAAAACAAAATCACAAGCACACGATATAATACAAGCACAAAATATGGCTCAAGCGAGCCAAGTGAAAATGACTAAAACATAAACAACTTGCATGAATGTAAATGGAAATGAATGATAAAGTGCAAAAATTTATATTGTCTTAAGGTAAATGACATTAAAATAAAGAAATATAAAGAAATATTAATGAATGTTAGTGAAAAAGAAAATTGCTTAAGTCATTCTTTGGAGAACACTCAACCATATACTCACAAGCATGAAGATATGAACCTAGACATCATCCATGAGAAGGGCTCCAACTTGGATAAATAACAAGTATGCGACTAGCTCTCATGAATGGAAAAGACGCACAATCTTCACACAATACCATGAGGAATGGGAGACTTACAATCTCACATACAAAAATGCTATGCCTTTGGGACACATTTTTCTCTATGTTAAGCAATCGTAATTGGACTTATGTAGAAGTCACAACTATCTAAGATCAGGCAATAATAATATTGGTGTTAATGCATGCTAGAGACATGGTAAAAAGAACCAAGATCCAAAATTATACCACACAAAAAAATAAAATGGGATGGACCTATCTCAATCAAGCTCATGTTGATTCATCTGATACAAGGTCATTGATGAATCAACTAGCATTTTGATCCTATGAGAAGTCATTGACCATGGATGGATTGGAAAAAAATTAAATGAAGATGAAGAGAGGAAGTGAAAGAGAATCCCAAATTGATCAAGGGATGAACCTCACTTGATCAATATTATCCATTCATTTGGAGGGATGAATTTCAAACTTTATCAACCCCGTAAATCCAATAGCATTGATCAAATTGAAGTCCAATTCAACCAAAATCAAGGCCGAATAGAAGATGAGTAAATACAAAGTCAATCATATGGCTCAACAATATTTTAAAGCAATTAGACAATTTAAATTCAATTTTTAAATGAAGAAAAATAAATTTTAAGAAGGGAAAAACCTGAAATCCCTTCAATCACCAAATAAATGGCCAAGGGTTTATCATAGGTCAAAAAAGGTCAAAGGACCTTAGACTATTTTTTTTGGCATTTTTGAAAAGTCAGAAGTATTTAAAAATAATTAAACACAAGGAAAAATCATTAATTGACTAAAAAAATCAAATTCAATCCAAAAAATGATTTTAATTCAAAAAATGGAAGAGGTGATTATTTGAATTTTTTTGTGAAAGTCCCTTATTTTTTGGATTGAAACTGAATTTATAATGAATTTAATAAAAAAATGGCTATTTAAAATATTAATTCAGAAAATCAAATAAAAAAAAACAAGGGTCATCAGATCTCCGTCATTAATTGAGGTGGAAGATCTAATGGCCATGCGCATCATGTCCATGGTGTTCCAAAATCAACGCGGGTGTATGGATGGTAATCATAATGGAAGGCCAAGATTAGAACATAGACTAAGGATCAGATGGCCTCGATTGATCCAGCGCACCACCGAAGCCCTAGCTCCGGTCACCCCCACTGGACTGGTCAGGACCAAAGCATCACCAAAATGGATGAATCATATACTGTTTTGAAGATAAAATCATGAGGATCTCGAATCTGACCTCCAATTTTTCCAATTCTCATTATATAGGAAGATATGTGGAATTCAAAATTGAGGTTCCATAACTGAGTTTCTTCGATTTAAACTCAAAGAAACTCAATCTTGTTGCCTACATTGGTAGGACTTTAGCCAAGCAAAAATTAATCGAAAAGGTGGAGAAGTGAGGGAGAATCAAAGAAGGAAAGTTTGAGAAATTTCACCTTCGGGTGATGAATTCTGAGCTAGATCTTGATTCAAATCCAATTGGCCTTGCTTCCTCTTGCTTGTAGGAGATGTTTGAGATGAAAAAGGATGTGAACCCTTGGAGTTTTAGTTTACAAACAAAATTTGAACTAAAACTCGATTTCAAAGAAATCTTCAAGGTGTTCTTTCAATGGAGGCTATATGGTTTCTCGACAGAGCTTGGGAAAGGTTCTCTTCATTTATGATGCAATGCTCATGTATTTTTAGGCTTTTCAATTCATTTCCACACCTTTCAAATTCTCAACCAAAAATAGTAAGTTGTGTGCATGGGTGCACAATTTATCTTGAAGTCATAACATGGAAGCATGCAAAGGAGATTAACATTTGAGTGCAAAAGTTGCCAAAACAAGCCATGCAAAGGAACCATGTGCAAGTCCCTCAATTCTTGTCCAAATGGATTGATCTTGGACTATTTGGAATTCTAGCATGAAGGGGAAAACGTTTATGTTGGAACTTTTCCCATTTGATGCTTGGAACTTGATGAATTCTTACCATGAAGTTGGAGGAATCAAACATACTTGAAAATTTTCTAAGTTAAGAGTCAAATGACTCCTTTTTCCACCTTGACTAACTTTTTCTATGAGCTTCAAATGACTTTGGATCGTTCTTCAAGATTATATATATTTCAATTATATTCAATTTGGTCACAAATTTGACACTATTTGGAGCTTGAATGATGGGGGTTATTGATTTTAGAAGTTGAGGAAAATTGCTTGTTCAATGATCAGGACCAAAATGGACCTATAATGTTTCCTCGTGACACATTCCCTTGCATGTATAATTTGACCTTTCTCAAATAAGAAAAGTTTAATAATACATCTTGAAATTAATCATGAAACTTGGATCATCTTCATATCATGAGAGTTGAGCAACTTGTTGTTCTTGGAAGTTGACCTTCCATTTAGGGCACAAACAAAATGACCTATAATCTTTCACCATACAAAATGACTTTCCAAGAAATATTCTCTTTTGATTACAACATGAAAGTTGTTTTTAATGTCATAAAGAGTAACTTTTCTCTTGGAATAATGTTTATATGACAAAAATTATAGGAGATAGGGTCTAGGGAACCCTTGATTTGGCTAGGTAACTTTTCTGGTCAACCTCCTTGAACCAACTTGCAAACTTGAAGTTATTTTGCTCTTTGAGGGCTCATGGAGAATCACATATGGATAAAAATGTGGGAAAGTAAAAATATGAGAATTTACTAAATAACAACTAAATTTTATTGATAGTAGAAAATTTGTACATGTAGGGTGTATACAAGGATGCAAAAATCCTTAAAGAGGAAATTGAAAAAATTGAAAAACAAATTAAATGGGAAAGGGAAATTTGTTTGAATTTATACTAATCATAACATTGGCTATCATTTGCAATAACATTGAGCTTCAATACTTTTCTTCTGCCGACGGTGATTGGACTAATCGGAAGCCGCCTGAGGTCAAGGTGGGATCAAGCTAAGGGTGAGAATGTACTTAAAAAACAGTGTCAAGATATAGTCAAATGCTTTTATCCCTAGATTTTGTGTAGAATTTTTTTTTGATTCTTTTGTCCATCGGAATGCCATTTTTGCCTAAGTCGCCTTTTCGGGTTTTCACCTTAGCGGGATTTCTTTTGTTAAATCCCTCACTTTTGCATGGACATTTCTTTTTTTGTGGGTCCATCAGGATAACCAATATTTTCCTAGATTGGTTTTGACGAATACCAATCTAGCAGGCTTTGTATCTTAGGTATAATATTTTTTTACTATATCTGAGTTTATCAGCATCGTGAAGTCATCCCCATCCATTATCATGAGAATGAGAACCCCTTGTAAGAAGGAATTTTTAACAACAAAGGGTCCTTCTTAGTTGGGAGTCCACATGCCTCGAGAATCCGAGTGTGTAGGAGAAAAGCGTTTGACCACAAGCCCGCCGACTTGGAATGAGCGAGGAAGAATCTTTTTATCAAAAGCTCTCTTGAGGTGTCGTAGGTACAAATGACCATGGAAAACGGTCGTCAAGCGCTTCTCTTCAATAAGATTCAGCTGATCATATCTGGACCTCACCCATTCAGCTTCATCGAGGTATGCCTCCATGATAACCCTCAGTGAGGGGATTTCAACTTTGATAAGAAAATAAACCTTCATCCCATTTACTAACAAATAAGGAATTTCCCCAATAGATGTACATACTGAAGTTGTATAGCCATGTAGAGAAAATGGAAGCATTTCATGCCAATCCTTGTAGGTCTTGACCATCTTCCGGACTACTCTCTTGATATTTTTGTTAGTTGCTTCCACGACACCATTCATCTTGGGCTGGTATGGTGAGGATTTTTTATGCTCGATCTTAAACTCTTGACACAACTCACTCATCATATTGTTATTGAGGTTACTGGTATTGTCAGTAATAATCTTGATAGGAACACTGTAGCGACAAATTATTTCTTTCTTAATAAATCGTGTAACCACTTGTCTCGTGACGTTCCTATAGGAAGCAACTTCTACCCATTTTGTAAAATAATCAATGGCAACAAGAATGAAACAATAACCGTTAGAAGCTTTCGGCTCGATTATTCCAATCATGCCAATGCCCCACATAGAGAACGGCCAAGGAGAAGTCAGGATGTTCTGTAGTGTTAGAGGAACATGAATTTTGTCACCGAAAATAAGGCACTTGTGACACCACTTGACGAAGTTGTAACAATCCACCTCCATTGTTCTCCAATAGTATCCAACCCAAAGAATCTTCTTAGCCATTGCGGGCTCCTTATCATGTACACCCTTGCAGCCTTCATGTAGGGATTTTATGACTGTGCTCGCTTCGTGCTATCCATACATTTGAGCAGCACAAAATCAAAATTCCTTTTGTACAAGACATCCCCATTCATGAAAAACTTAGAGGAAAAACTGTGATGGCTGCTTTTTCAGGATATTCCTGTCTTTCCAGATATCTTTTAATTTCATATAACTAAGGCATATCTTCAAATTCAGCCTCCATCACTAGACAATGTGTTGATTCATCCAAGTGATCAACCTGTTGGTGTAAGCCCTAGAGGCCAATACTTTTGGTACTTGTATCGAATTATTTATTAATTATAAAAAGGCTTTTTCTTTATTATGTTTATTTAATAAAGTCCCTAGAATAGCTAGTCCGTTTAATGTATCAAGTATGACTTAATCATGAGATCACATTAAACATAAGGACACTATTCTTAAAGCATCTGTAGTCGAGCTTTATTGTGAAGTGGGATAACATTAAAGCATTAAGACTATTATGTTTGTAGACTGATGATCGCATCTCATGGATCATGGATAAAGAGTTATCAAGTCTTAAACATAGTGTAATACCCCAAAATTTACCCTTCATTTTTCCTGGAAGCATATGCTTTACACCTCATGCATGCATTCATTTTTAGGTTATTTAGCATTTGCATTTCATCATGGCAATCGGAATCGGATCCAAGAAGCTTGAACATCATCCAGGACACTTTGTGGGCTCTATTTAGATGATCAGTCGACACAAGGGAAAGACTTGAGTTACTTCCAACAAGGGTCTATTCGTCAGTCAAAACGTTAATCTTGAAGGAGCAAAGGTTTGTTCATGAGCCGTCATGATCGCTAGGCGAAGCCCACGTGTTTTGAAAGAAAAAAAACGGAAAACGAAAAAAATAAAAATAAATAAATAAATAAAAATAATAAAATATAATAAAATAAAATAAATAAATAAATAAAAGAAAAAATCTTGGACTTGGACCTCTCTCATTTGAGCCCACAGGTCCACAAAAATCAGGTTATAAATATAGAGTTTCAGTGAAACAAAAGGAATTCTATTCCTATTACCCTGGCTGGAAAAAGATAGTGAGAGAAGAGCTAACAGAGTTCAGAGCAGCCTCCAAACCCTGAAGGAAACTCAACTGCACAGAATCACCTCTGCCTCACATAAACCCTAAAGATTGTTTTGTAAACCTCACGGGTGCAACTCAATTTCAATCAAGCTCTCCAATCAGGTTTGCCCTTATTCCCATTACCTTTAAGCTTTGAATTTGAATACTTTGAATGTTTAAGGTATTATGGGTGAATTTGATACCCTTTTGATGCATGTCTTTTTTGTGAATTTTAATGACATGATTCATGTGGTTACATTTTGATTTGGGGGCAACCCTTGATTACCCTATTTTTTTGTCTCTAACCTGTTTGTTGAGTTTTTGTGAGGGCTCACATGACTTTTGCAGGGATAACTTGCGTGGTTTTCCACTTTATTTGTGGGATACCCCCTGGAGTTTCATTCCGATTACCTGTACTGACTCACTTTCTTTGATGGTGTTTAGCTGGGAAGGATCCCTGGGTTTCCCATTCCTCTAATTGTTGTTACTTCGGATCTTTATCCGCGTGGTACTTTTACATTTTTCCCGTATTTTACTGCTTTCCTAGCTGGAAGACCTCGATAGGAGGCAATGTTTTTGTGTGTTTATTTTTTTTACAAGTTCCTTCGTCCAGGACACCTTTTGTATGAGCATCCCAAACCCTAACCCTTCATTGATTTTTCTTCTCCTAAACACACGTTTACTCCTTCTACTACAGGTGAGTAAGTCTCCAAAGGTCGAGCATCCGGTAGATTGCGTAGTAACGTCGTTCGTCCAAAACCCAATCCATAACCCCGTAGTTAGCCGAACTACGGCTTGCTATGATTCTCATTACAAATGAGATACGTAGGCATAAGGCGCGATGTCTTAGCTAGCACACATCCCCTAACCCATAGGTTAGCCGAGCTATGAAGACTCTGATTCTCATATTCAGATGAGATACGTATGCAGTGGATGCGACATCCGCGCGAGTCATTTTCATTTAACCCTTTTTTTAGTAAACAGCACAAGATAAACTCACACCCTTTAGACAAGAACTACAAAAGTGGATCCCGTAGATTACTACGGATGCGTAGGGGTGCTAATACCTTCCCTTCGCATAACCGACTCCCGAACCCAAGATTTGGTTGCGAGACCTTGTCTTTTCCTTTCCTCTTTTCAGGTTTACTTCGAGCGTTTCTTTTCCCTCCTTTGAGGTAAATAACGCACGGAGGCGACTCTTCTGTCATTTTCTTTCGCCGGTTGTTTTTTCGCACACTGTATTTTTCAAGTTGCGACACATAGGTATGAATATTAAGAGTAATATTTATACTTGATTGACCCGCTATGAGAATACTATATAGAATGTTATGCAAAGTGTCATAAGTTATTCTTCTGGTGATAATGGTGTATACCACTCTTCGACCTGAAACCACTATGGACCATAGATGTAGAGTCGAGTGCTTTATTCCTGATCCAACATTGTCCGTAACTGGATAACCATAAAGACAGTTTATGGGTACTCCACGAAGCATGCTGAGGCACATGAGTGACCTAGATGGAATTTGCCCATCCTGCGTAACAGGATAAATGTCTATGGGCCCAATATTGAACTGGACAAGGATGACACGGTCTATGCCTTGTGTTCAATATAGACATAAGGGAAAAAGGGTAATTATACACATAATTATTATCACAGAAGGACTTGTCAGATCACATGACATTTTCGTGTTTTGGGTAGATACCGCTCACTGTTTATTATATTAAATACGTGATTTAATATGATTGCCAACGCCGCGAAAACCTATAGGGTCACACACAAAGGACAAATTGATGAGATATAGAGTAATTAAGGAATACTGTAATGTACGGTTTCCTTAAGTGAATTATAGAACATCGTAAGGTACGGTGTACTTAAGTAGAATACGAAATATGGTAAGGTACCACACACTTAAGTGATTTTGGAATATTATAAGATATGGGCCATATACACTTGAGTAGGCTTTTTAGCTAGCAGCCCACACAAGTGGTTCAATAAATAGAACCCTTGTGTAGAAGCATTGAAACAGGCTTGCATTTCATTTCTCTCTCTCCTACTCAAAGGCTTCAGTCGTAGCAGCTTGCACTGAGATTGAAGGAATCCGTTCGTGTGGACTGAGTAGAGGCGTTGTCATCGTTCAACGTTCGTGATCGCCACAAGAGGTAACGATTCTATCACTGATCATGCCCATTCATAAGGATCACTAAATGGAGAAAATTTTAAATTCTGTTGGTATCAGAGCCACTTACGAAACCATGAATCTGATAACTGTTTTATTTTCTCTATTAATACGATTAAAGACAGAATGAATCAAAGATTAAATTGAGATGGATCAAGTTATATATATGATATAAGTAATCCTGATGCAAAATACATTATATATGATATAGTGTTCTCGTTTCGTTCATTCAAACACTCAATGGTTGTTTTCCTTTGAGCGATCAATGGTCATTTGCTTCTTGATCCGACATTAGTATGGTGAAGCCATGACGTGTTGATCAATCATACTGAATCAACAATCGAGATGTGTTTGACGGTCTGAAATTGGTGCATTAGGGTTAGTGACGGCACAAGGGTTGTGTTGTCAGAGAGTTATGCGATTGGGGTTGTGACTGCACAAGAGTTGTGCTTTCTAAACACTTTTTCGAACAGTGTTAACTGGTTAACGCATATGGTTAACCGGTTAACGCAAGACGAAATACAACTTTCTAAGTTTTTCAAACAGTGTTAACCGGTTAACGTATTTGGTTAACCGGTTAACGCAAGACAGAAAACAAATTTTGAACAAATTTTCAAACAGTGTTAACCGGTTAACGCATTTGGTTAATCGGTTAACGCAAGAAAGAAAGAAAATTTTCTAACAGTTTTTCAACAGTGTTAACCGGTTAACGCAAGGCAAAATTCACCCGTTCGGCTAACTCTGTGTAATGTGATCGGTCGTCGAGATTTAATTTGGTTTTAATTGATTAAAAGAATTAAAATTGATAATAATAATAATGTGTTTATTATTGTCTTGTGGTGATCGGTTATGGCCTTAGTTTTCCTTTATTTTGTTTTGGATTTTAAAATATGACCTGCGTGTCGTGCCTCTCTTTTAATCTCTCAATGTAACTTCTTTTCTCATCTCACTCCATCGTATGTAAAACGAGTTTCTTTATGTAATGTAATGTCATGAAGAAAGCAAAGAAGTCAATGCCAAAGGATGACAACCTTGAAGATCTTTCTTGGGGAAACTTAGATCGTTATTAGGTTAGCTTAGGTTCTCTCATTGGCTTGGGAGAACAACTGCGCTAGGGGCCATAACTGTTTCATTATGTATGTATGTATGTTGATGCATGTGAATGTATGTTGATGCATGTGAGAGACGATTTATATGATAAATAAGCCGGTGAGATCAGAAAATTGCAATTCCCTCAAATTAAATATTAAGTTTATGCTTTCCAAGTTTTAACACTCATCAAGACTAGTATCGGATAATGTAGGTTTCGCCTACGCGAGGTGCAAGTTCTATATTAGTAAGGTGCGATGGGATAATTGTAATATCCAACTGTTAAAACAATGGGTCAAACTTAACTAAACAAATTATAATAATATTATATATGTTTGCTTTCCAAGTTTTAGCACTCATCAAGACTAGTATCGGATAATGTAGGTTTCGCCTACGCGAGGTGCATGTTCTGTATTAGTAAGGCGCGATGGGATAATTGTAATATTCAACTGCTAAAACGATAGGTCAAACTTAATTATAATAATATTATATATGTCTAGAAGCAAGAGTTGGGAATGATCCATATTGTGGATTGGAATAAGGAGTTATTCACCCAACTGAAATTTTCGAGAGTTGTATGAGATACAATTGGAAGGAGTTCCTACCTAAATAACCTAGTTTTGTGTAATCCCCCTACGCGGACATAGAACGAAGTGAAATATGGATCTCGACCCACTAGAAAATCTTCCAATGGGATTTTCCGAATAAAATGATGAGGGTCATTTGTTTTGAGTAAAATAATGGGGGCATATTTAATTAAAGGCCCAATTAAATATGTCAATGATACTTATATTTTCATTAATCCTTGTGTAAATTACCATGACAACAAACACCTCTAACAACATTTTGCGATCAATCCTTGACAAGGAGAAATTGTCTGGGACAAATTTTCTGGATTGGCACCGAAACCCGAGGATTGTCCTCAAACATGATAAAAAGGTGTATGTCTTGGAGAAACCTGTTCCTGAAGAGGAACCTCCTAGTTCTGCACCTAAGGCAAAAAGAGATGCTTATAAGAAGCCTGTCGATGATGCCAATGAAACTCCTTGTCTCATGCTAGCTACCATGAACTCAGAATTGCAAAAGCAACATGAGAACATGGCAGCGTTCGATATGATCGAACACCTTAAAATGCTTTATTAAGAGCAAGCAAGGCATGAAAGGTTTGAAGTTTCAAAAGCCCTTTTTCAAGGCAAGTTAGCTGAGGGAGCCCCTGTAGGTCCCCATGTGCTCAAAATGATTGGGTATGTGGAAAACCTTAAGAGATTGGGTTTTCCCCTCGGAAAGGAACTTGTGACTGATTTGATCTTGCAATCGTTGCCAGATAGATTCAGTCAATTTGTCCTAAATTTCAATATGAATGATATGGATAAATCTCTTCCTGAACTGCTAGCAATGTTAAGAACTGCAGAGCAGAATTTGAAGTCAAAAGGGAAGTCCATTCTGATGATCGGAAATGGAAAGGGACAGAACAAAAGGCCCACCAAGCAGGATGATAAAGGGAAAGGCAAGGAAGTTGCCAAACCCAAACCCATTGCTGCTACTTTGAGGCCTAGTGGAGGCATTGCAAAAGAAGGCACCTGCTTCCATTGCGGTAAGACCGGACACTGGAAGAGAAACTGCCCAAAGTACATGGAAGATAAGAAGAATGGAGTAGAGACTTCAACTTCAGGTATTTTTGTTATTGAAATTAATTTATCTACTTCTGCATCATGGGTATTAGATATTAGATGCGGTTCTCACATTTTTACAAATGTACATGGACTAAAAAGGAGTAGAGATTTGGCAAAAGGTGAAGTCGACCTACGAGTTGGCAATGGAGCAAAGGTTGCTGCCTTAGCCGTAGGAACTTATGTATTGACTTTACCTAGTGGTTTAATAATTCAGTTAGAGAATTGTTATTATGTACCTTCAATTAGCAGGAATATTATTTCCGTTTCTTGTTTGGACAAGTTTGGTTTTTCATTTATAATAAAGAACAATTGTTGCTCAATTTATTTGAATGAGATATTCTATGCTACTGCACAAATGAACAATGGACTATATGTCCTTGATCTTGAAATGCCTATTTATAACATTAATACTAAAAGGATGAAACCTAATGAGTTAAATCCAAATTACCTTTGGCATTGTCGATTAGGCCACATAAATGAGAAACGCATTTCCAAACTCCATAAAGATGGACTATTGGACTCTTTTGATTGTGAATCATATGAGACTTGCAGATCTTGTTTAATTGGAAAGATGACAAAGTCTCCACTCACAGGAAAAGGTGAAAGAGCTAATGATCTTTTGGCCCTCATACATACTGATGTATGTGGACCACTGAACATACCAGCCAGAGGAGGTTTTCAGTACTTCATCACATTTACTGATGATTTCAGTAGATATGGTTAGGTGTATTTAATGAAACACAAATCAGAGTCCTTTGAAAAGTTCAAGGAATTCAAGAATGAAGTACAAAACCAACTAGGTAAGGATATTAAAACTCTTCGATCAGATCGAGGTGGTGAGTATTTAAGCCTAGAGTTTGATGACCATCTGAAAGAGTGTGGGATCATATCCCAACTCACTCCTCCTGGAACACCCCAATGGAATGGTGTATCTGAGAGAAGAAATCGAACCCTGTTAGACATGGTCCGATCGATGATGAGTCACGCCGATCTTCCAAACTCCTTTTGGGGACATACACTATTGATAGCAGCTTACACACTTAACCGTGTTCCATCCAAAAAGGGTTGAGAAGACACCATATGAGATATGGAGTGGTAAGAAACCACATATGTCTTGCATGAAGATTTGGGGTTGCGAAGTTTATGTGAAACGACAAATTTCAACTAAGCTTGAGCTCAAATCTGACAAATGCTTATTTGTGGGGTATCCTAAAGAAACAAGAGGGTATCACTTCTACAATCCTTCTAAGGGCAAAGTGTTTGTCGCTCGAACTGGAGTTTTCCTAAAAAAGGATTTTATTTCCAAAGGAATCAGTGGGAGGAAAGTAGAGCTTGAAGAAATTCAAGAATCACAAAGCATTGATACACCTATGGAGAAATTAGAGCAGGAAACACAAATAGTTGTGTAAGAGCAACCTGCTCAAGTAGAACAAGACCAGCAGGTCAGGCAGGATACGTCACCTACCTGAGAGATATTGATATCTCATAACTGATCAAGGTGTTGTATTACTCATGGATCAAGTACGAACATGAGCCATGTGCCTACAAGAAGGTTAGTGGGAGCATGATCGTTTTCCTGGTATTATATGTAGATGACATATTACTCATTGGAAACGATATCCCTACCCTGCAACAAGTAAAGTCTTAGTTGGGGAAATGCTTTTCTTTGAAGGACCTAGGTGAAGCAGCCTATATATTAGGAATCAAAATCTATAGAGATAGATCACAAAATTGCTTGGCCTAAGTCAGAGTACATAGACAGAGTGCTGAGACGCTTTAATATGAATGATTCCAATGGTTATGTGTTTTTGCTTAAATGGTGGCGCTGTGAGCTAGAAAAGTTCAAAGCAAGATAAAGTTGCTGATTCTACAACCGAGGCCGAGTATATTGCTGCCTCAAGTGCAGCAAAGGAAGTTGTTTGGATCAAAAGTTCCTTAGTGAACTTGGCATAGTTCCTGGCATTGTGGATCCCATTGGTCTCTATTATGATAACAATGCTGCTATCGCACAAGCTAAGGAGCCTAGATCTCACCAACGATCCAAACAGATACTTAGGCGTTATCACCTCATTCGAGAGATAATAGATAAAGGAGATGTGAAAATACGTAGAGTACCTACACTTGACATATTGTTGACCCACTGACAAAGCCTCTTGCGCAGCAGAAGCATGATGGCCATACTAGATCCATGGGCATTAGGGGTATGCCTGATTGGCTCTAGTGCTAGTGGGAGATTGTTGGTGTAAGCCCTAGAAGCCAATACTTTTGGTACTTGTATCGAATTATTTATTAATTTATAAAAAGGCTTTTTCTTTATTATGTTTGTTTAATAAAGTCCCTAGAATAGCTAGTCCGTTTAATGTATCAAGTA
The DNA here is from genome assembly GCF_024323335.1 of Lathyrus oleraceus. Classification (NCBI taxonomy): domain Eukaryota; kingdom Viridiplantae; phylum Streptophyta; class Magnoliopsida; order Fabales; family Fabaceae; genus Lathyrus; species Lathyrus oleraceus. The sequence goes on along the minus strand of NC_066580.1, from coordinate 132,200,939 downwards.
TGACTTAATCATGAGATCACATTAAACATAAGGACACTATTCTTAAAGCATTTGTAGTCGAGCTTTATTGTGAAGTGGGATAACATTAGAGCATTAAGACTATTATGTTTGTAGATTGATGATCACATCTCATGGATCATGGATAAAGAGTTATCAAGTCTTAAACATAGGTATGAATATTAAGAGTAATATTTATACTGGATTGACCCGCTATGAGAATGCTATATAGAATGTTATGCAAAGTGTCATAAGTTATTCTCATGGTGATAATGGTGTATACCACTCTTCGACCTGAAACCACTATGGATCCTAGATGTAGAGTCGAGTGCTTTATTGCTAATCCAACATTGTCCGTAACTGGATAACCATAAAGACAGTTGATGGGTACTCCACGAAGTATGCTGAGGGACATGAGTGACCTAGATGGAATTTGCCCATCCTGCGTAACAGGATAAATGTCTATGGGCCCAATATTGAACTGGACAAGGATGACACGGTCTATGCCTTGTGTTCAATATAGACATAAGGGAAAAAGGGTAATTATACACATAATTATTATCACAGAAGGACTTGTCAGATCACATGAAATTTTCGTGTCTTGGGTAGCAGTGATGTGTTGCTAGATACCGCTCACTGTTTATTATATTAAATACGTGATTTAATATGATTGCGAACGCCGCGAAAACCTAGAGGGTCACACACAAAGGAAGGATTGATGAGAGATAGAGTAATTAAGGAATACTGTAATGTACGGTTTCCTTAAGTGAATTATAGAACATCGTAACGTACGGTGTACTTAAGTAGAATACGAAATATGGTAAGGTACCACATACTTAAGTGATTTTGGCATATTATAAGATATGGGCCATATACACTTGAGTGGGCTTTTTAGCTTGCAACCCACACAAGTGGTTCTATAAATAGAACCCTTGTGTAGAAGGATTGAAACAGGCTTGCATTTCGTTTCTCTCTCTCTCTCACTCAAAGCCTTCATTTGTAGCAGCTAGCACTGAGATTGAAGGAATCCGTTCGTGTGGACTGAGTAGAGGCGTTGTCATCGTTAAACGTTCGTGATCGCCACAAGAGGTAACGATTCTATCACTGATCATGCCCATTCGAAGGATCACTAAATGGAGAAATTTTTAAAATCCGCTGCGTCTTGGATGGCAATTCTCCTTCACAATCTGGATATATGGTGCTTCATTTCTCCCTTGACTTTAAACATATATGAAATAGTAGAAAGAGTACCGACTAACTGATTCTCTTCCGTTGGAATATAATGAAAAAAAATCATAAAAATAAGGAATCAGTTTTACGATGTGTTCTCTGTACGGAACCAACTTCTTATCCTGAGTTTCCCAATCTCCTCGGACTTGACTGATTACTAAATCAGTGTCTCCAAACACCTCAAGAATTTTGATCCTCAAGTTAATGGTTGCTTCAGTACCGTAGATGCATGCTTCATATTCTTCCATATTATTTGTGCAATCAAAGCATAGTCTAGTAGTGAATGGAATATGAAAATCAGTCGGAGATGTAATAACTGCTCCTATTGCATGGACATTAGCATTAAAGGCACCATCGAACACGAGCGTACATCGCTCTCCTAGTTCAGGTCCTTTGTCTAGACGGGAATATTGCAGTCTCTGACGAATATGATGTCTTCATCGAGAAAGTAAAACTTGATCGGCTGGTAACCCTCCATGGTTTGATGGGCAAGGTAGTCAAACAAGACACTCCCCTTGACGGTTTTTTGAGTCACATATTGGAAGTCATACACGGTTAGCAAGATTTACCACCGGGAAACCCTTGAACAGATTGTGAGTTTCACAAAAATGTTCTTCACTGGGTCCATTTTGGATATCAACAAAGTAGTGTGGCAGATCATATACTGTCTTAGGCGTCGAGCGGCCCAAGCTAGAGCATAACAAGTTTTCTCCAACAGTGAGTATCTGGTCTCACAATCATTAAACTTCTTTCTCATATAATAGATTACATTTTCTTTGCGGCTCGTGTCGTCATGTTGACCCAAAACATAGCCCACTGATTCTTCCGGTATAGTGAGATACAAGATTAAAGGCCTACCAGGAACTGGTTGCTTCAAGATCAGTGGTTCTTGCAAGTAATTTTTAATCTTGTCAAATTCCTCTTGACAATTATTATTCCGCACGACCACTTTATTTTTTCTTAAGAACTTGAATATTGGTTCAGAGGTAGTCATTAAATGTGAGATGAATCGGGATATGTAATGAAGCCGTCCAAGGTAGCCTCAGACTTGTTTCTTAGTTCTAGTAATTCTCATGTCTTGAAAGGCTCGTACTTTATCTAGATCAACTTCAATACCTCTTTGACTCACTATGAACTCTAACAACTTTCCAGAACAGACTTTGAAAGTGCACTTAGAAAAATTCAACCTTAACTGAAATTTTTGGAGTCTGGAAAATAGCTTCCTTAAATGTTCCAAGTGATCATCTTCAGTATTGGACTTTGCAATCATATCATCAACATACACTTCAATCTCCTTGTGGATCATTACATGGAAAAGAGTCATCATAGCGTGTTTATATGTTGCTCTAGGGTTTTTCAAAACAAAAGCCATGACTTTATAGGCTGGAGCCATCTTAATTTGATTATACCCTGAGAAACCATCCATAAAAGAAAATACTGAGTGTTGAGTTGTGTTAGCTACCAAAACATCAATATGAGGCAAAGGAAAGTCATCTTTTGGGCTCTCTCTATTAAGATCATGGTAGTCGATACACATTCGAACCTATCCTTTTGCGGAACCGAGACAATATTGGCAACCCATTGAGGATACTCACCGATAGCTTGGAAACCAATTGTAGCGGGGTATTCGTTACCATTAGAGATATTGACTAAATCTAAGGTAAACCATACAAGTCGAGTCGCCACCGCACTTCTATTTATCCAAAGGAATGGTTAGAAAGTGAACAAAAACCTAAAAGTTTTATCGAATCAAAAATTAGTAAAAATGTCAAAGATCTGGGTAAGGGGGTTGGTTATGCAATGAGAAGGTTTTAAGCACCCAAAACATCCTAGGTACTCCTAGGGAGCCCTTTTCACATTTGATGTAAGGTTGGTATTTTGTGAAAATTTATTTGTGCAAACATGATTGAAGAGATGAGAAAAGAATATACAAGTTTATTTACATTTTGTGTTTGGATGGATAAACCCATTGCCTACGTACCATCTTAAAAAGATTAGGATCAAAACCTCGTAGTTCGGGGTAAAAATCTCAAAAAGAGTTGGTGAATTGATTGGTCCAAAAGCCTTAAGGTCTTTTGTTATCCAAGGGAGAAAACTCAACCTAAAACCATAAATCCACCATGTGAGGATAGCTTCAACATGCTAGTGAGGGGTGAACCCTATAATAAGCATGGAAGACTCATTGTCCATCACTAAGGATATAGGTGAGTATTACATCTACCTCAAGGATAACTCAAACCTAATAGCTAAAGGTTATGGAAAATTTAGATTAAGAAAGTGGCGATTGAAACCGCAAAAAGCATTTGAATGGGTTATGTTTACCAATGAAAAGTATGTACAAAATATGGTCAAAGTTGACTTAAAGGTTCAATTCAAAATAAGTGTTATGAAAAGAAGTTGGAAAATCAAAAGTATAAGGCTTAGGTTTCTAATGTTTGAAAACAAATGTTAAATGTTTGCACAAAAGTTTTGGCTTGGGTTAGAGTGGAGGGAAGAAGAAGAATGGCTAAAGTCCTAATCATACAAGAGATGAGGGATTAGAAACAAGACCACAAATGGAGTTCCTCTCTTGAGATCATATTGATGATCCAAGTAGCTTCCATCCTTTGGAATAAGCAAGCAAAATAAGTAAGCTCAAGCAATCAACATAACTAAACAAGCTTCTTAGAAGATCCCCAATGGTTCTTGTATCTTTCACTTTGGATGAACATGGAAATGGTTCTTCAATTTGAGCTCACATAGGGTCCCCTAGCACAAAAGCACACACATCAAAGAATTCTATGAAGTAAATCAAGAATTAACAAGCAAGAGTTTAGAAAGAGATTTTTAAGGTTTTAGAATTCAAAAAAGGCAAATCATTATGCAGATGAAAAGATTGATTTTATTCTTATTTTTAAGGTTTTATGTGATCACCAATTTCATGCAAAAGCGAAAAGGGAAAATAATTGGAAAAAACAAACATTTACCATGAATTTAGTGAATGAAAATATCATTGTATTTATGCGTCAACAATTTCATCACTCCTCCTTTTGGCATGGGAGAAGGGTTTTTAAACACAATGAACATTACTTTGACTTATGGATAACTGTTGGAATATCCACAGCAACCCAATTATTGCAGATCCCTCCAGGGATGACGAAGTTGCCAGAATCCTCTGCATCCTCTTCCAAGATAGCAGCAGCTTCCTCATCTTGACCAGTGTGGATGAATCCACCACTCTTGAACAACCCTTGCTTGTTGAAGACACCGGAAGAATACCCTATGCCAACCCGGGATTTGTTGTCTTCCAGCTTAATCATTTGCCCCAATCCAGCAGTTGCACCATGCTCAACGGCCAACTTAGAATCTTTATAGGAAGAAAATGAAGAAGTTCCCTTCTTAATAGGCTCAGCAATAGATAAAGCTTGGGACGGAGTTCCAACTTCATCCTCAACATCTATATAAGAGAAGGAAGACAAATGGCTAACCAGGAGAGCCTTTTCTCCCCCTACCACCACCAGTTTCTTGTTCTTCACAAACTTTAGTGTCTGGTGTAGGGTGGATGTCACGGCGCCTGCCTTATGAATCCATGGTTTACCCAAAAGACAATTATACGATGGGTGAATGTCCATGACCTGGAAGGGAATCTGGAAATCACTTGGTCCAATTTTGTCTGGGAGATCAACCTCTCCAATCACAGTTTTACGAGACCTATTGAAAGCCTTCACCACCACTCCACTCTGCCTCATGGGAGGCCCCTGATATGACAATTTCGCAGGAGTGGACTTTGGCAACACATTCAATGACGAACCAGTGTCCACCAGTACATTGGACATGGCATCATCCTTGCAGCTCATAGATATGTGTAATGCCGAGTTGTGGTGTTTCCCTCCACAGGGAGATCAGCATCCCAAAAGCTTAAATTGTTACAAGCGGTGATGTTTGCAACAATACTGTCAAATTGCTCTATCATGATGTCGTGATCCATATACGCCACATCCAACACCTTATGCAGAGCCTCTCGGTGTGGTTCTGAATTCATCAGTAAGGATAGTACAAAGATTTTGGATGGGGTTTGTAGAAGCTGATCTACAACGTTGTACTCGCTTCTCTTGATGAGCCTTAGCATCTCATCACAGTCTTCTTTCGCATTGCCACTCGGACCAACAGAGACAGAAGTTTTCAACGTAGAGGTAGGTTTGTCAACAAGTGCCAGATTTGGAGAATTCACAACATTCCCAACCGGGCATTCAGCATAATCAGCAGTATCATTCCTTCGAACATCAACTTGAGGCTTCGGCGGAGCCGAGAAAACACAACCGCTGCAGGTCAGGCCGCTGATGTCGGCAATATTAACAACAGATGAAGAGGGCACGGACACCTCTTTCCCTTCCTCTAATGCTACAACATTATAGCGATAGGGGACCAACTTCTCAGAAGAATATGGCACAGGGCCAGTTGGCTTAATGATCAAAGCAGGAGAAGCCTTTTTCTTGCTACCATCATACTTGATAATAACAAGCTCAGGGATCCGGAATACTGGAGAAATTACGTTGACTTCATCAGCATCTTCGTCAACATTTCTGTTTTGAAGTATCTCAATGACTCCTTCATCCAGCATTTCTTGAACATCTTTGCGCACTTGGCGACATCCTCTTTGATAGACAGAACAAAATCGGCATCTATCGTGGTCATGCTCATAATGATTGTAATCACACAGTAGTCTATGCATCTCGACCAGAGATTGTCGAATATGACTGACATATTTGACTTTGTATTTACCAGGGCAGCCCTGGACCATGTTGACAGATTTCCCATGCTCGGGCAATGGGTTCTTCTTCACATTAGGACCTACGTCCTCGAAACACAAAATACCACATATCACAAGGTCTGGAACCTTGGTCTTCAGTGGATAGCAGTTTTCCACGTCGTGTCCGGGAGCACCAGAATGATAGACACAGTGTAATTCGGGCTTATACCACCACAGGGGGTTGGTAGGTATAGCCGGCGGGTCTCGCGAAGTAATCAACTTCCTCTCTATCAAAGAGGGATATAATTCTGCATATGTCGTAGGAATAGGATTGAAGGTGACCCTCTTCCTCTCATAACTTGTGCTGGCTTGATTACTGTTTCGAGGCTGGTAGGCCTGCTGTTGCGGACGGTGCTGTTGTTGTTGATATTGTGGATGTTGTTGTTGCTGATTATTGTTGTGATGCTGATACTGTTGATTGTCTCTAAAAACATGTGCTATGTGAGCCACCTGGTGCTGGTTACCGGCAGGACGCACGGTCTTCCTCCTTACTGAGGGTCTTCTAGATTTCACATGGGAGGTCACAGCATGTGCCTCACCATTTTTCTTCTTCCCAAACGTCCCATACCGTTTGGCAGAAGTGCCTTCTTCTCTGGTCAGGCGCCCTTCCCTGACTCCCTCTTCCAAACGCATCCCCATATTCACCATCTCGGTGAAATCAGAAGGAGCGCTGGAAATCATCCGCTCATAATAAAAAGAACTCAAGGTCTTCAGAAAGATCTTGGTCATCTCTTTCTCCTCCAGCGGGGGCACTATCTATGTTGCTACCTCTCGCCACCTCTGGGCGTACTCTTTGAAAGTTTCCTTGTCCTTCTGGGACATGGCTCTCAATTGATCCCTATCGGGAGCCATATCCACGTTATACTTGTACTGTTTGACGAAGGCCTCGCCAAGGTCATTGAAGGATCGGATGTTCGCACTGTCCAAGCCCATATACCAACGTAGGGCAGCACCGGACAAACTGTCCTGAAAGTAGTGAATGAGAAGTTGGTCGTTGTCGGTCTGAGTCGACAATTTCCTGGCATACATGACCAGGTGGCTGAGAGGGCAAGTATTTCCCTTTGATTTTTCCAAGTCAGGCACTTTGAACTTTACAGGGATATTCACATTGGGAACCAGGCAGAGTTCAGCAGCAGACTTGCCAAAAAAATCCTTTCCTCGAAGAGTTTTCAATTCCTTGCGGATCTCAAGAAATTGATCATTCATAGCGTCCATCTTTTCATAGACATCTGGACCCTCAAACGGCTCAGAATGATAGATGGTGTCTTCTACTCTAGGCATAGTATGCACGACAGGAGGAGGAACAATGAGGACTGGGCTAGATGACCGCAAAGAAGTGTCGCAACTGGTGCAAAAAAAAACAACCGGCGAGGAAAAAGAAATAGAAGAGTCGCCACCGTTCGTTATTTATCCCAAAGGAGGGAAAGGAAACGATCGAAGAAAACCTGAAGAAAAAGGAAAAGACAAGGTCTCGCAACCAAATCTTGGGTTCGGGAGTCGATTATGCGAAGGGAAGGTATTAGCACCCCTATGCATCCGTAGTACTCTATGGGATCCACTCTTGTTTTTCTAGTCTAAAGGGTGTAGGTAATATCTAAGGTACTATCTGCTAAAAGAAGGTTAAAAGAAAATCACCCACAAGGATGTCGCATCCACAGGCTACGTATCTCATCTGAGTATGAGAATCAGAGTCTTCGTAGCTCGGCTACCTATCGGCGAAAGAGAAGTGTTCTCGATAAGACATCACGTCTTATACCTACGTATCTCATCTGGAATGAGAATCAGAGCAAAACATAGTTCAGCTAACTACAGGAACAAGGGTCTCAATTGCAACTAGGGCAAGTTAAAGGGAAGGTCTCGATCGCAACGAGGGCGAGAGAAAAGAATCGCAGCAAGGGAGAAAGCAAGCAAGGATTAGTTGTTAGTTGTCAGTCAAACTCGGCAAGACATCGCATCTCGTGCCTACGTATCTCATCTGAACATGAGAATCCGAGTTACCGTAGTTCGGTTAACTAAGGGTTAAGGATTGCCATCTGAACATGGACATACAGAAGAGGACACCAGCTGTGTCAAAGGAGAGTGGGAAATGTGTTCAACGTCCCAGCAGTAGGTGTCACAGCTCGCTGAATCGAGTCTTAGGCAGTTACCTCTTTGCAATAGAACGGACTGACATGCCAGAAGATCGGAGACGCACGAAAGGTCTAAAAGGTGGGGAAGCTTTGCCCTAGAGTTGTCATGCAATGTGGACCTATGTGTTAGAATTTACAAAGGGGAACATCTACCTAATGTTAGCATGCAAAGAATAAGGGAATTCTACCTATGTTATCATACAAAGGGTTCTACCTAATGGGTGCTACCTAAACGGAACAAGAGTCGACGGATGGAGCAAGGAGAGGAGCCACGGATAAGGGTAGATGGTGATGCCTGAGGCAATCGACTTACAGGTAGATGGCGATGCATGAAGCAATCGACTTACAAGAGAAAATGGTGATGCATGAAGCAATCGACTTACAAAAGGATGGTTCTTTTAAATTTTGAAAACGATTACTCGACGTTGGATCGAGGTTTTGATCTTGTTTTAAAATGATTATCGGATGTTCGTTTTAATTCTTATATTAACAGATGAATAAAGAATGAGAGAATAAATATTATACACTTCATGGAAGAGGGGTACATTTGTTATGAATGGGGATTGTTCATGGCAATTAAACAATAAGAATATATGCCTCATACATCATACAAGTAGGCAACAGTTGTCAAACAATAAGATGAGTAAACAAGTATGTAATCAAATCAAAGAATCAAAGAATGAAATAATGGAATATTTAACAATGCATGGGAGTATGAACATGTTAAACAATCAAGCAATGGAAAGCATGGATAAAAGAAACAGGTATAACAGATAATAGATGAATCCGACAGATGGAAAGATGCACAAAAGGGTTTACTGAATAATTTAATCAGGAAATGAGGTAAGGGCCAAATAAAATCAAGATGAAAGACCTCTAATACATGGCATATGATATGAACAAGGGAGGATCAAAAGATCTCTTCAATTTCCATAAGCAATCCCTAAGTCAAAGATCGATCATGAAGAAGTCAACTGAAAATTCAAGTCAACTTAAAAAATATCAAATAAATAGTAAATTAATCAATAAAATTATGAAAAATTAAACTAAATAAGGTGGGGCAAGGACACCATAATCCCCCAAAAATATTTTAAAAATAATGAAAATTAGTGTATGAATTAATTAAAATGAAACAAAAGTCAAACTGAAAGTCAACCAACCAAACTAGGTCAAGAATAAATCCAAAATAAATTGAAAATGGGAAATAAAATTCCAAGAAAAGGTTAGGTTGACCATGGGACATTGGTAAACCTTCATTCCAAAAATCAAAAGCTAAAAATAATTTTAAGCTATAAAAATAAATTCAAGAAAAAAATGTGTGTTAAAATGGACCATTTGGAATAAATAATTAAAATAAAATATTAATATTAAATGAATTCGAAAATGAAAATTAAATAAAATTAAATAAGATATTAAGAAATATGGATAATATTTTTTTTATATTTTTATAAATAAAGGAAATATTTTAAAATAATTAAAATCAAAACAGAAAAATAAATGTGAATTGAAAAAAAATATGAAAATAAATGGATTGGTGTTGATGGGCCAGGAAGGGGGGGTGTGAAGAGAGAAATGTGCAAAGCCCAGTCCAAAATAATTATTCAGGGTGTGACACATATTAAATAACATTTTAATTTTAAAAAGCATGTGAACATTGTATCAATTGGGCAAGGCATTTAAGTGACTAGAAGACAAAAAAGGTTGGACGAACATGATTAAAACATGAGCAAGGAATCTAACGGCTTATAACATGACACATCATCGTCTTCTTCATGAAGACAAAACCCTAGCCATGCAGCCACGAAAATGTGAAAAAAACAGTGGATTTTTTTTCAATTTTCCAATCAAGAATGGAATCGCTATAGTGCACCAAATGCCACGAAATAAAAACCAAAATTTAAGTACAAAATGTGTAGATCATCATGGTGACTTTGTTTGAGTAAAATGATGTCTTAATCATGGATAAAAGTTGACCACAAGATGTCAATATGGGCACGACATAATGGAAAATCACAACACAAATCCATAACATCAAGAACACAAGCATAAGATTGGCCTTGTAAACAATCATGAAACAAATATGAACACATGATTAGCATGGCAAACAATAATGATAATAATGATGAGCATGGTAATGATGATGATGGTGAACATGGATATATCAATACATGGCCATGGAATATGAGTGAGAGTTTACCTAGTGGAAGTTAGGTCCACTGCCCCTTTGATAGAAGAAGATGATGGAAGAATATGATGCCTCCTTTGTGTTTCAAGAACCCTAACTCAAGAGCTTGTTGAGAGAGAATGAAAGCTGACCTTGCCTTGCTTGCCACGAAATTCCAATGCCTCCTCCTAGGTTTAGGATTTGTAGCCTTTAAATATGATGGTCAAATGATCTTAATGGGCTCAGAATAATGATTTGTCCATAATCCAAAGTAATGCCAAGTGAGGTGTATTAGGAATGGCATGTGAAATATTGTTATTTTGGGCCAAACTTAAGTGAATGGATATCCAATGCATGGCCAAAAGAGGTAGCAAAACGTGGGCTGGTTTGCAGCATGGCTTGGCAAGCAAGAAATTCATTTCAAAGTGGTGACTTCAAGGCCATGTAACTTGATGCTCAAGTCACGAATTGGAGAAATAATGCAAACAGTAGCAAGAACTCATGGAGTATAGCATCTTTCATGTAGAGCACAAGTGGAAATTATGAATGGAAGAAGGTGAAAAATGGCCCTCAAGTTCAGGTCTCACCATGGAAAACTTATTGGGCCAGTTTGGCCTAAAATCTGCCTAGAAAATCAAGTCATGGTGCCCACTTTAGGTGAATGTATCTCTCAAACCATAGATCCAAATGAGATGATTCCAAAAGGAGGTGAAAGAGGACATGGCAAGGTACAATTGTTGTGAAGAAAGTATTTTCAAATGATGCCTTGAAGTGCGAGAAAACTGGCCAAGAAGTCTTGACAAACTTTGAAGATTTTTGGCTAAGCATAACAAATTTTTCTAAGTGTCCTAAAAATATGTCCCACTTTGACTAAGCATAACTTTCTCAATCTTGATCCAAATGGAGCAAACTTTATATCTCTAGAAAGCTCGGAACAAGAGGAACAACTTTCATGTTGGAGAAATGTTCAATTGGAGCTTTTATCTTAATGGAAAATGGGCTTAAAGTGAGTGCAACAACCATGAAAACTTGCCCTAAATGGAAAGTCAACCATTTCCAAATTAAGTAACTTATCCAATTCCTGATTAAATGATGAATCCATGATCCAACCTTGATAAAATTTCACATGTAGGATCCCCTAGGCATGGATTTTGAGATTCCACTCTCAAAATGTCAGGAGTTGACTTTTCTGGCCCCACAGTTGACTTTTCCCAAACTGTCTGATCCCGATTCCAGTGATCAATTGAAGCACTCCTGACTCAAATAAAGAGCTGATTTTTTGCATGTAGACCCTTGTGGACATATGGAGGGCCATGGAAAAGAGTTTCACCCAAAGAATCAGAAATAAACTGAATTTAAACCAAACCCTAATTTTAGGGCAAAATTGATTAGGAACTGATTGCACTGATTGCTAATGGATCTTTTTGAGATAATTGTGAGTTTTCCTAGGCCAAGATGCCTCTCTAAACATGACATGGATGAGCTCCTCTACTTCCAACCAAACATTTCCTGTTGCAAGTAGCCATGAAAACCCTAATTTCCTAATTATATCCAGATGAACACTCTGATAGCTCTGAATCCTTCACTGATGAATTGAGGACCATAATAAGACACATGGAGCTCCCTGAGACCCTTGAGACTTGTATATTTGGAAAATGAAGTCCAATTCTCAATCTTGCTTTGTGTGGGCTCCTTCTATTAAGGAGTGATCAATCAAAACCTGATTTCCCAATCACTAATGCAGTATGCAATGAGTATGACCTAGTATGATGCCAATGAAATGTGAAACATAATCCCATGCTTCCAGGAAAAAATGAAGGGTAAATTTTGGGGTATTACAGCTGCCCTTATTCAATCAACTGGAGACCCGAAAGGAAGATAGCAACGGCTTTCGCACTTTCGAGGTATCAGGGATTGAATACAATAAAAGCCCCAAAATTTACACTGAAGTGAAAAATGAAGTAATAATGTAATAATTCCTGTCAGGATCGGCAAAGAGGTAGTCTTGAAAAAAGAATCTGTCTGGTACGGTGAGAGTCGGTCTAAGCACCGAAAAAGGAATGTCAACCTGAATACCAAAATAAATGGTAACACAGAAATAACCATGGCCTGAATGCCGCTCATCAGTCTGAGTATTGGAAATGACTTCGATCTGAGCATCAGAAGATACGAGATTATCAAACATCAGTCTGAATAACGGGAAATTAGCCTGAATGCCACTTCGGTCTGAACACCGGAAAACTGGCCTGAATGCCACAAGTTGCATCGACTTGAACATCGGAAACTTCTTCGATCTGAACATCGGGAAAACTGGCCTGAATGCCACTTCGGTCTGAATACCGGAAACTGGCCTGAATGCCACTTCGGTTTGAACACCGGAAAACTGGCCTGACTGCCACTTCGGTCTGAATACCGAAAAAACTGGCCTGAATTCCACAAGTTGCGTCAACCTGAACATCGGAAACTGATAATTGAGGCGGCGCGTGGGCCAATGACCCCTGCTGGGAATAATGAAGGATAAGTTATGAACAAACCTCAGTCTGAGTACTGGAAATAAACTTCTGGCTTATCACCTGGGATACTGAGAATGTCCTATGCTTTACATGCATATGTTTGAATTTTTCAATGGCGTAATGCTCCATGAAAATGGAAATGCTACGCGATTTGGGAGGATGCAATGCGATATGATTCTACATGCACGGATGCGAAATGCTAGGTTAGAGAGAACGCCAAGCCGAGGCAAGGCATTCTGCTGGGGAAATGATCACAATCTTCTGGACCCTGGCAATGCTGTTGGAAATATACAGCACAATGAACTTTATGGGGAAATGACCCGCCACACGATGTTCTGGCAATAACAAAATATCAAGACTCTGACTGGGGAGAGAATGGCACTGAAAGCTTGCTGCTAAGGAAGACAACAATGATTCTGGCAATCATAATCTGCGAGAGAGACGACTCAGCAGGGGAAGCACACACCGATACGGTACCGAGATTCTGCTTCAAGGAAAGAGACCATGGATCTAGCGTCGAGATCATCGATCTGGCATCAAACTCTGAGGAGCAGCCGCTTATGCTGGGAAGATACAGTCTGGCACTGTCAACTTCGCTAGGGATATACAGTCTGACACTGTCGACTCTACTGGTGAATGTATAATCTGAAACAAATGCTTGGGGAGAGTACAATATTGAGAAACTACTGGGGATTGAAGAATCCAATGCTTGAACCAACTTTGCAGGGATAAGATACCAAATACCAACTGTTGAGGAAAAACATCCGCGATCATCTGCTGGGAACCTTAACGAAATACCCCGAGTGTACCTGTTCTGAATAGACGATCCAAAGCACTTAAAATTTACAGCAATTTTAAATGTTTATTAAGCATGTACCTGTAAAGCTCTTATGTTTCATGATGCAATGTTTATCAAAATTTCGGACATCATTTTTGCAAACAAAACAGTAAAATGAAAATGAAAACAGAGATATACTGAATAACACGATTTCATTGATTGAATGGCCTCTGAATATGCATTTACATCAGGAAGCAATCCCTGGAAAGAGGTAATTGCATAAAAGATAAAAACAGAAATTAATCTAATGGCAATGTGAAATGGATTTCTATCGGGTTCCAATTCTGCTATGACTCGCTCGTCTTCAAGATCCTCCAAATGATCAGCTTTCTGAAAAAGGTGATTGGACTGTTTCCTATCCTTCGAAAGTTTCCAGTTATCGACACGAGATGAGATTCAGAACTACTCAGAACGCAGTCGTTCCCTTAATCCCTAACTTTTGCCTGGATCGCCCTTTCGGGTTTTCAATCCACCGGGATACCCATTTTTGCCTAAGTTGCCTTTTCAGGTTTTCAACTTACCGGGTGTACAATCTTTTCATTTTTAATCCCTAACTTTTGCCCGAACCTTTTTAATTTTCTTGGTTCGCCGGGATGCCCATTTTTTGCCTGGACTATTCTTTTTATTGTCCAGCGGGTCTATTTTATGTGAAGTATTTTCTAACTGCGTCTGAGTTCACAGGGGAGGTGAAGTCTTCACCATCCATAGTTGCAAGCATTAAGGCCCCACCATCAAAAATATTGGTGATAATATATGGTCCATCATAGTTAGGAGTCCACTTGCCCATGTGATCTGTCTGAGGAGGAAGGATCCTTTTCAACACCAAATCTCCAACTTGGAAGCATCGAGGACACACTTTCTGATCAAAGGCTCTCTTCATCCGACTTTGATACAACTGCCCATGACAAATGGCTGTCATTCGCTTTTCTTCGATAAGGCTCAACTCATTGAACCTTGTCTGAATCCATTCAGCTTCGTCTAACTTGACATCCAGCAAGACTCTTAGAGAAGGAATCTTCACTTCAACAGGTAGGACTGCTTCCATACCATACACAAGGGAGTAAGGGGTTGCCCCGGTCGATGTACGTACTGAGGTGCGGTACCCATGCAAGGCGAAGGGTAGCATCTCATGCAAATCTATGTACGTAACGACCATCTTCTGCACAATCTTCTTTATGTTCTTGTTTGCTTCCTCAACAGCACCATTCATCTTAGGACGATAAGGGGAAGAATTATGATGCTGAATGTTGAAGTTCTTGCACAACTCCTTCATCATTTTGCTATTGAGATTAGAACCATTATCAGTAATGATTCTTTCGGGAATCCCATAACGACAAATGATTTCTTTCTTAATGAATCGGGCAACCACATGTCTGGTGACCTTCGCAAATGATGCTGCTTCAACCCACTTGGTGAAATAGTCGATGGAAACAAGGATGAAGAGATGCCCATGTGAAGCAGTTGGCTCAATCTTTCCAATCATATCAATGCCCCACATAGCAAACGGCCACGGCGAAGACATCACATTCAGAGGATTTGGCGGCACATGCACCTTATCAGCATAAATCTGGCATTTATGACACTTCCGAGCACATTTGAAACAATCAGATTACATGGTCATCCAGTAATAACCCGCTCTAAAAAATTTCTTAGCCATTGCATGTCCGCCGGCATGAGTAACGAAGGAGCCTTCATGAACTTCCTGCATCAACATGTCTGCTTCGTGTCTATCCACACATCTGAGCAAAACCATGTCTAAGTTCCTCTTATACAGCACATCGTCTTTGTTCAAGAAGAAACTGTCTGCCAATCTTCTCAAAGTCTTTCTATCATTGTTGGATGCCCCTGCAGGGTACTCTTGATTCTACAGAAAGCACTTGATGTCGTGATACCAGGGCTTGTCATCAACTACCAGTTCAGCAGCAAATACATACGCGGCCCTATCAAGGCGCATAACATCGATCATGGGGACATAGTTCCACCGAATCACCTTGATCATGGAGGATAGAGTAGCAAGAGCATCTTCCATCTGGTTCTCATCATGAGGTATATGATACAGATTTACTATTGTGAAGAAAGTCAACAGTCTTCTCGTGTAATCTCTGTAGGGGACCAGATCAGTTTGGAGAGTATTCCAATCACCATTCACTTGATTGATCACTAGAGCTGAATCTCCGAAGATGTCCAGAGTCTTGATTCTTAAACCAATGGCTTGCTCAATACCCAAGATACAAGCTTCATACTCAGCTTTATTATTCGTGCACTCAAAAGTCAGACGAGCGGTGAAAGGCATGTGGGCACCTTTCGGAGTGGTAATGACAACACCAATTCCACTTCCTTTGGAATTGACGGCCCCATCAAACATTAAAGTCAGGTCCCTCATCAACAACTAGCTCTTCGCAGTCTTTCATCTTGAGGAACATGATGTCTTCATCCGGAAAATCAAACTTCATCGGCTCATAATCATCAATCGGCTGCTGAGCAAGATAGTCTGACAGAATACTCCCTTTGATGGATTTCTGGGATGTATATTGGATGTCGTACTCTGTCAGTACCATTTTCCAACGAGCAACTCTTCCGGTGAAAGCTGGCTTCTCAAATATATACTTGACTGGATCCATCTTGGAGATCAGTAAGGTTGTGTGAGTCAGCATCTATTGTCTCAATCGCTTAGCAGCCCATGCAAGTGCACAACATGTCTTTTCAAGCATTAAGTATCTCGACTCGCAATCTGTGAATTTTTTACTCAGGTAGTAGATGGCATGCTCTTTCCTACCTGTCTCGTCGTGTTGACCGAGAACACAACCCATGGAATTATCAAGTACTGTCAAATACATAATCAGCGGTCTCCCTGGGACTGGAGGCATAAGGATTGGAGGATTCTGCAAATATTCTTTTATTTTTTTGAAATCCCTTTGGCAATCATCATTCCACCTGATAGCCTGATCTTTTCTTAACAATTTGAATATTGGCTCACACGTGGCTGTTAGGTGAGAGATGAACCTTGCAATGTAGTTCAGCCTCCCTAAGAAACCCCAGACTTATTTTTCTGTTTTTGGCTCAGGCATTTCTTGTATTGCTTTTACTTTGGCAGGATCTATCTCAATCCCTTTTTCACTAACAATAAAACCCAGCAGTTTTCCAGTTCTCACCCCGAAAGTACACTTGTTCGGATTAAGCCTCAGCTTGAATTTCCTCAAACGCTCAAGCAGTTTATGCAGATTCAACAAATGTTCTTCTTCTGTCTGAGATTTGGCAATCATATCATCAACATAACCCTTGATTTCATGATGAATCATATCATGGAAAAGAGTCACCATAGCTCGTTGATATGTTGCCCTAGCATTTTTCAGACCAAACGGCATCACCTTGTAGCAGAAGGTGCCCCATGGGGTTATGAAAGTTGTCTTCTGGTGCCATCTTAATTTGATTATAGCCAGAAAAGCCATCCATGAAGGAGAATACCGAGAACTGAGCCGTGTTATCCACCAAAACATCAATGTGAGGTAATGAGAAATGATCTTTAGGACTAGCTCTGTTCAGATCCCGGTAGTCAACACACATCCGTACCTTTCCATCCTTCTTAGGTACTGGAACGATATTTGCAACCCATGGCGGATAATTTGTAACCGCTAGAAACCCTGCATCCATCTGTTTTTGCACTTCTTCCTTTATCTTGACACCCATCTCTGGTCTTGTTCTTCTAAGCTTCTGCTTGATCGGAGGACAACCTTCTTTGAGAGGCAAATGGTGTACCACAATGTGTGTGTCAAGCCCTGGCATGTCCTGATAAGACCAAGCGAAGATGTTAACATACTCTTGCAGCAATTCAATCAGCCCCTTCTTTACATTATCTTCCAAAGCAACCCCTATCCTGATTTCTCTCTTGACGTCCTCGGTGCCGAGATTAATCACTTCAATCAACTCTTAATGCGGTTGAATGACCCTTTCCTCCTGTTTCAACAACCTGGAAAGTTCTTCTGGGAGTTCACAGTAATTATAACCTTGTACTGGCTCTAAGACAGTTAGGTCACCCCATGTGGGAGAGGCCTAAAGAAGACGAGATAGAGGAATTTATGTTGCATGTGGGAGAGAATTCATACATAGAACTGCTTCTGAGGGTTACTCGGGCGTGGTAAAAAGTGCACGTCAAGGACAACAAGCCAAAAAGGAAGGATACTTCGTCCTAAGATTCCTACACCCCTTGGATTAAGGAAAGGGTCTGTCTAGTCAAGCTGACTTTTTGTTATTGACTGGATTACGTCCCAAACATGCCTAACCCTATATAGTGTCCACCGAGGAGGTCGATCGTCTTAAAGACACTATTGCTAGGCTTGAACAAGATAAGAAAAGCCTAGAACATAGTCTTTATGATGCGACCTATGAAAAGAACCAGATAAGCTACGACCTAGAGCGTAATGACAAACAAATCCTTGTGAATATGGAAGAACTCCGGACCAGAAGTTGTAAAAGACAAAAAGACTTTGGGAGGTTTATTTAGTGCTAGAGTTAACTTTGAAAATCTCAATGGTAAGTTAAACGAGGCCCAAGCTGAAGGTCAGAGGTACATGAGAGCATGGGAGTTAGCCATATGGGAACAAAAGGAATAAGAAAGCATTGTAATGACTCATATCCATTGATTCGAAGAGGCACTTGTGAAGTCCCAAGCTAATGTTGCTAGGCAATGACAACTAAGGATAGAAGCTGAGCAGATGTTGCAACTTAATTGGAGAATTATCTTTCAAAAGATCCTGAACCTAAGAGAACAGGTGCATCTTCAAAATCAAGACCATGAAGTCCTGACAACCCAGGTTGCACAGTTAGAGGGAGAAATCCAACACCTAAGGGACCTCCCCGCCGCTGCTCAAGTCATTGTTCAAAAACAAGGTGACCGAGCTGAAGCCTGGAGGGTCGAGCACCAATTTGGCCGAGTTCGCCAACAACTTAGTGTGAGACATTCCCAGGATGTTCAAAAGAGCTGATGGCATGGAAAACATCCACAACACTCCCCAGGAAGTACTCGAGTTTACCAGATTATGCGATGTCATGTTTAAAGAATTTAAGGCCCACTTGAAGAGGGCTATGGAGGCACAACTCTAGTTTTTATTTTTTATTTTGAGAATTTATGTTTCCGTCTTTATTTGTTGATGTATTGTTATAAATGGGGCATTACCCTTGTACGAACCTTTACTTTGGATTTATAAATAAAGTTATTTCTATAATATTTACGATCTTATTCGTATTCCCACAAATGTACGTCAAAGGATTTTGAATGTTCCCCAAAGAAATAAGAAACAAAATATTTTGGCATACATTATCATGCATTCATGCACACCTAATTTCATAAAAATTGAAAAGAAAACAAAATCACCTTTCCTTATACTTTCCCAGTTCTTTCGAACGTTACAACCTGACTCTCCAAACTCGAGCCCAACGTAAGACGGCCATGGAGAAACTTGAACAAACTCAGGAAACACTTATGGTGGACATGGACTCGGTCAAAGGAAATATGGAGGAAATGAAGGACTAGATGGATTAACTCACTAGAGTCATTACCAATATGTTGGAAAGGGAAGTCGAGACTGAAAAAAGGAAGGCTACTTCCACACCCACACCCCTACCTGGAGATTGTAACCCACTACAGGGATTTACTTCTGACATCCAAGGAGGTGAAGCTAAGGATGGTGCCTTTCATCTTGAAGGGTCTACCCTAACTCTCACTCATAATGGGGCATCTCGTCTCGTACAAATACCCAAACCTGTCAACAGAAAACAATGGGTTCCTAGGACTGGTGTTGCAAACCTGATAGCTCACATTTCCTTCAGAGTTTCGGCCAAAGAAGACTGGTATTTTGACAGTGGGTGCTCCAGACACATGACTGGAAACAAAAACCTACTAACTGGCCTTCATCCTCATGCCACGAGCTATGTAACCTTTCGCGATGGAGCAAAGGGTGAAATCAAGGGGATTGGTAAGCTTAACTTCCCTGGAGTCCCTAACCTTGACAATGTCCTACTTGCTAAGGGATTGACTGCAAACCTAATAAGCATCAGTCAACTATGTGACCAAGGCCTAACTGTAAACTTCACAAAAACTGAATGTCTCATTACTAATAAAGAAAATGAAGTAATCATGAAAGGAGTAAGGTCTAAAGACAACTGCTATATGTGGAGTTCTCAAGAAACTGGTTATTCATCAATGTGTACTCTAGCCAAAGAAGAAGAAGTGAAGATATGGCATCAAAGATTGGGCCATCTGCATCTTAAAGGAATGAAGAGGATTGTATCTATTGAAACTGTTAGAGGAATTCCCAACTTGAAGATTGATGAAGGAAGAGTTTATGGCGAGTGTCAGATTGGAAAACAGACAAAGATGTCACATCAGAAGCTCAGACATGACACCACTTCCAGAGTGCTAGAACTTCTCCATATGGACTTGATGGGACCCATTAGGTGGAAAGTCTTGGTGGGAAGAAGTATGCTTATGTAGTGGTGGATGACTTCTCCAGATACACCTGGGTCAATTTTATAAGAGAAAAATCTGATGTATTTGAAGTCTTCAAAGATCTTTGTCTAAGACTTCAAAGAGAAAAAGAAAGTCAGGTTATCAAAATCAGAAGTGATCATGGGAAGGAATTTAAGAACAACAAATTTGCTAGATTCTGTGCATCCGAAGGAATTAGTCATGAGTTCTCATCTCCCATTACTCCTCAGCAAAATGGTGTGGTAGAAAGGAAAAATAGAACTCTCCAAGAATCAGCCAGAGCTATGATTCATGCTAAGAAACTGCCCTACCACTTCTGGGTTGAAGCTTTGAACACAGCCTGCTATGTTCACAACAGAGTAACCTTGAAGAAAGGGACTCCTACTACTTTATATGAAGTCTGGAAAGGGAGAAGACCTACAGTCAAATACTTCCATGTGTTTGGTAGTAAATGTTATGTCTTGATTGATCGTGAACAAAGAAGGAAGATGGATCCCAAGAGTGATGAAGGAATATTTCTGGGCTACTCAACAAACAGCAGAGCATTTAGAGTCTTTAATTCCAGAACAAAAATAATGATGGAATCTATCGATGTTGTGGTTGATGATCAGCAGACCGATGTCACAGACGATGTTGAGACAACCCTAAATGATTCCCCAGCTGATTTCCCAGACAAAAGTAATGAGAGTGAACTCACTCAAGCTGAACCCGAAGCTGACAAAATTAATAAGGGACACTCTATCAGAATTCAGAAGGATCATCCTAAAGATCTCATTATAGGAGACCCAAATAAAGGGGTCACAACTAGATCAAGGGAAGTGATCTCACATGGCTGTTTTGTGTCCAAGACTGAGCCTAGGAATGTCAAGGAAGCCTTGACTGATGAGTTCTGGATCAATTTCATGTAGGAAGAGTTAGGCCAATTCAAGAGAAATGAAGTATGTGAACTGGTTCCAAGACCTGAAGGAATAAATGTCATTGGAGCAAAGTGGGTGTACAAGAATAAATCTAATGAACAAGGGATGGTTACTAAAAATAAAGCAAGATTAGTAGCACAAGGATACACTCAAGTTGAAGGAGTTGACTTTGATGAAACATTTTCCCTTGTAGCTCGCCTTGAATCCATTAGACTATTGCTTGGAGTGGCATGTATTCTGAAGTTTAAACTGTTCCAAATGGATGTAAAAACTGCCTTCTTGAATGGCTACTTAAACGAGGAAGTATATGTTGAACAACCTAAAGGATTTACAGATCCAAATCTTCCAAAGCATGTGTACAAGTTGAGGAAAGCCCTCTATGGTTTGAAACAAGCTCCTAGGGTTTGGTATGATGGACTCACAGTGTTCCTCACTAACAATGGATACAGGAAGAGAGGCATTGACAAGACCCTATTTGTTAAGAATGAAGGAGGAAAACTCATGGTGGCTCAAATATATGTGGATGATATTGTGTTTGGTGGGATGTCAGATCAGATGGTCGAACATTTTGTTAAACAAATGCAGTCTGAATTTGAAATGAGCCTTGTTGGGGAGCTGGCCTATTTTCTTGGGCTACAAGTCAAGCAGATGGAAGATTCTATCTTTCTATCCCAAAGCTAATATGCCAATAACGTTGTTAAGAATTTTGGCATGGAGAATGCAAGTCATAAAAGGACACCTGCTCCTACACATCTGAAAGTCTCCAAAGATGAAAATGGTGTTAGTGTAGATCAAAGTCTCTACAGAAGCATGATAGGAAGTCTGCTATATCTCACAGCAAGCAGACCTGACATTGCTTTTGCTGTAGGTGTTTGTGATAGATATCAAGCTGAACCAAAAGTCAGTAACATAAACCAAGTGAAAAGGATACTGAAATATGTCAATGGCACTAGTGACTATGGAATGTTGTATACTCATGGATCTGGATTTATGCTCACTGGATACTGTGATGTTGACTGGGCTGGAAGTGCTGATGATAGGAAAAGAAGATCAGGAGGATGTTTCTTCTTGGGGAATAACTTAATATCATGGTTTAGTAAGAAACAAAATTGTGTGTCCCTTTCCACTGCTGAAGTTGAATACATAGCAGTTGGAAGTAGTTGTTCTCAATTGGTTTGGATGAAACAGATGCTGACTGAATACAATGTCACGCAAGATGTCATGACATTGTATTGTGGCAACCTGAGTGTTATAAATATTTCTAAGAATCCTATTCGGCACAGCAGGACAAAACACATCGATATTCGTCATCACTTTATTAGAGAACTAGTGGAAGAGAAAATCATAGCCCTGGAGCATGTTACTACTGAAATGCAATTAGCTGACATATTTACAAAGGCTTTGTGTCATACCCCGATTTTGGCCCTGAAAATTTTTCCCCATCAATCATTCATTTACATTTTTCCTTGACCATTTCATCTGGTCACGAAGCTATCCACCGTTGTTTTGACCAACTACTACCCGCTATTCCATAGACCTTTGGGCCTTGCCATTTGTCTTGGAAATTTTGACTACCAACATCTTCGTTGCCATTTTGTCAAGGGACTGCTCGTTGGTGATATAATGGGATATAAAATATTTGTGCATGAAATCCGCTCAAGACTATGCCACAAGGGTCGATAATTTCCGGAGCTATGCCACTATTAGCAAAGATATATTTCATAGATGGGCATATCCACTGTTTCCTGATGTTATGAATTTTGGCAACACAACTACTAAGCTTAAAGACCTGCCACTTGCATTGCATTCTACTAACTTTGATATTGAAGATTTACGTTCTTCTTTGAGTGTCTTGTCTATTCCAATTCCTGTAGCAAATATTTCTCTTGAAGTCAAACCTTTTTTACAGTTGATGTTAAATATTTTAGAATTATCAGAGATTGGTAATAATGGACATATTGGAGATGATGTTGTAAGTATTGTAGTATCAACAATCTCTTCCTACATTTCTGGTGATATATGTGAATCAATCAGTGGGAGATATCAGATAGGGAAGAGAGTTGAGAAGTTTGAAGAGTTGCACAATGTTGTTAGCAAGGCAAGAAAAGAGCTCACTGATGTCTATAGGGGTTTTAAGTAAAAGAATGAGATTGAATTCTCTGAATGTTCACCGGAGGGACATTATTTTGAATTGGAGACTGAAATATTGGATTCCAAAACACTGGTGGATATGTTTAATCAGATTAATCATTTCAGAAGGCACTCTTCATTTATAGGAGATCACTTTCTTTCTCGGAATGAACACGCTCTTCTAGGATTGAGCATGGCTTATTTACTATGTTCCGATAGAGAGAGTTGTTTTCAATTTGTTAATAGTGGGGGAATGCAGTAGATTGAAATGTTTTTTTTTGAAGGACGGCCAAGATTCTACTACTATTACGCTTCTGCTTCTTGGTGTTGTAGAGCGGGCTACTAGATATACTGTTGGATGTGAAGCTTTTTTAGGATGGTGGCCCCGGGAAGATGAAAGCATCCCCTCTGGTTTTAGTGAAGGTTATTGCCATTTGTTGGAGTTGATACTGTCAAAACCTCGACATGATGTTGCCTCCCTTGCAACCTATTTGCTTCATCGCTTAATATTTTATGGATGTGCTTCAAGATATGAGTCTGCAGTTCTGTCTGTGCTGGGAAGCACTACTACTTTTGGCAGGGTAACAAACATTACTTTGAATATGCTTAGTTCTGCTGAAGTTCCATTGCCTAGGAATCTCCCAAACAGGGTACTGATACTGCACATGAATAGTATAACAGCTCATGCCATGGTTCACGCTTGTTGGTCGGTCCTTACGCTTTGGTTGCAGAAAAAGAAAATTGCAGAATGGTTCAAAGGTTATGACTTTTAAGTGGTTAAAGCAAACAAGTCAATCAAAACCGAATCACAATGAAAACCTGGATGTTTCTGAATTGGTCAAAGGATTTTAACCATAAGCCTATCAAAAACTGAAATGACTTGTATATAATTATGACAGAATTGTATAAAGCTGTTTTTTTACATGATGATGAAAGCAAATCCGGCAAACTATTTTTTAATCACAACGTGGAACCTCCTCCAAATGCTATTCCCTGCATCTCAAAGACATGCCAATTCTGCATTTCTTCTAGCCGCCGCAGCCCGAAGTTCAGGCTGGAGTATTTCTGCTACAATGCTACCTGAAACAGGTGAAGAAACTCAAATTTTAACTTATGAAAGCAAGCTTGCAATGTACACCAGACTATTGAAAACTGTGGGATTCAACAAGAGCCAAATTTCATAATCAGAGTTGATGAATCTTCAAGTGTTAGCTCCTTTTTACCTGAGAAGCTTATGTAATATTTGAAAGATTTATCCAAGTTTCCAACGGGAGGCTTTGATCGGTTGGAGCTTTTAATAGTTAAGGCTCAGTTACTTGCATTCTATCGTTTAAAGGGTTACTCTTACTCGCCTGAATTCCAATATTTCAGAGGTTTGGACAACGACATCAACCTCTCAATTAACGATACTGATAAAAGATTGAGTGAAGTTAACGAGCACACAATTCATGTGGGTAGAATTGGCGATCAAACTGGTACTAGAGATTCAAAAGCCGCAAACCGATCCCGTCGCAAGCGTAAACATAATCTAAAGGATGATGTCTATCAAGAAAAAAGGAAAAGCTTGTTAGAACGAGCAAGTGTAACTCCAGATTCTACCCATCGTGATTATCAGAATGACGAGGCCTTTGCTAATCTGACTCACCCTGTCCTTTCCAAGAAACGGAAGACTATTAATCATTACGCTGGTGTCTCAGCAATGAAAGGTAGAAAAAAAACTATTTCCCTTGAAAAAAGTTCAAACACCACAGTACAATCATTTAAAATCGGTGAATGTATCCGTAGGGTTGCTAGCCAACTTATCGGGCCTCCATCTTTATTGAAATGTTTTGGGAACAGGTCTCAGATGAAAGATGTAAATGCAGATAGTTTTTCAGGAAATGAATCTCATTCCTTCTCTCCAAATCTTGAGGAGACTCAAAAGTCAAGCTTGACTATTGTTACAGAGGTTTCATCTCTAGATGATTTGCTATATTTACTTCATTGTAGCACTTCTCACAGATGTTTTGAGTATCAGGAATGCTTGTACCACAACGATCAAATGTTCAAAGCCAGGTTGGAAAGAAATATTCTGGATGAATCAGACTGAACTTGAGTCAGAGATTCGGAAGGTTTATCGCGATTCGACTCTTGATCCAAGGAGAAAGGAATATGTTGTGCAGAATCTTTTGACAAGTCGTTAGATAGCTTCCCAGTAGAAATCACCCAAAGCTTGTACTGTATTATTGCGAGGTGCCAGTAAGGATCTCTTAAATGAGGTTGAAAGAAACCTACAGGATGCTATGTCTGTTGCTAGGAACATGATAAAAAATCCAAAACTTGTTCCTGGAGGTGGTGCTGCAGAGATGACCGTGTCAGCTGCTTTGAAACAGAAGAGTTCTTCTATTGAAGGCATAAAGAAGTGGCCATATGAAGCTTCTGCCTGCCAAATTAAAATCAAGAAAGATCATTGGTAATGCAAAATTCTATATTAAAAGGATGCCGCTAAACAAAAACGATAAATCTCAAGGATTAAAAGTCTCATCTGTGGGTGATGAATCACCTATGTCAGATGGCTTTCTTTCTGTCGACGAAGACGGTAGAAATAATTCAAATACTTGCTTGCTTGCTAAATCTGTAGCTTCTGCCTCCAACTTAGTGGCGATTAATGAGCCTATCTCAGGAAATGCAGAGTTGGCTCAAGGTAATAATGCTTATCTAAGTTCACCACAAAAGGCTGTTCAGAGTTTAAGTAAGTCTAAAACTAGTGGTGACCAAGATATAACAAGTTTTGGAATGGGACAAGGTGATAAGAAAGCAAAGGAGCACAATATCACTACAAACTTTGATTTTTCATCACCAGGAAAGAAGTCAAAGAGCGAAGGGTTTGCTGGTCTTGATGATTGGGGTTTAAGCAATGAAGAAAACGATAAGCTGGTTAGAAACTCACCTGCAAGAAATCAACTGTCAGTTTTCTTGAATAAGCTATGCATCAAGATGAAGGCGGAAGTTCTTCCAGTGGAAATTAGGGACTCACGCAATTGAAGCAAGTCAAAACTCAGACCAATACTAACCTTGTAAAACAGTATATTCACTAGCTGACGCACCGTGAAACCAAGCCTGCAACATCCCATTGCTAAACCTACCAATTTACAATGCATTGTCACGCCCGAAAATGACGTAACTGTAGTGAAGCCAAGTTAACATCATCGTGCTCCCTGGAACATTGGTTTAACACACAGTTACTTAGGTGTAATTGAAACATTTTTTTCAAAAAAATTCACAGTGGTAAATGCACTTGTTACTAACACAAAGGTTAACATGAGGAGCAGAGGAGGGGTCACAAATTTTGGGTGAAGACAAAAAGTCCCAGAAGAGTCCGTACGAACACTCACTTGCACCCTCAGAGGTAATGTCACCACCCACGGTACGGAAAAGGACATAGGAGAGGGACCACAGAGAGAATTTTTTTGGAGGCCTCTCACGATAAGAAGAGGGCTACATAAAGACACAAAGAGACATGTTAAGAGGGAGCCGAAAAACCCTAGAGAAAGTTGAATACGAGGGCAAAGAGAAAAACCCTAAAGAAATTGAAACAGAGGAAAGTCAAAAGCACTTAGTGGCGGCATTCCTCAGGGAGATTTTTCAAAGCTTCATCTCGACACCTTTCTTGGATAGAGCCCTCACTCACGACGGAATACGCAGGTGAACGCTCATCGGCGGTGAGTCAACGTACGAAAGTGAACTCGTTAGCGTCGCCGATCCAATCGCCGTTCAATCCTGTCGTAACTGATTTAGGTTCGTTTCTTCTCTTTTTGACTTGAGCTTCATGTACCTTTGTCCCTACGCGTTAGGGTACCATGGAAAGAAGAAACTGGTTTTAGGTTAGAGAACTCCATTGTTTTTTTTCTTGAGAAGGAGATGAGTTTTTATGGATTTAGTGTCGTTGTTTTCCAGGTTTCGTTGTTTCATATGTTGTTGTTATCAAAACATTTTTTCCATTTATTTCATTTACTCGTGACACTTCGGTTCTCCCACCTTGTTGTTTCCCAGGATTGGCTGACACCTAGCCATTAGTGGAGATTTAATCTCCTATGTTCGTCACCCAACAGCCACGTGGCTAGGGTGTTGTCCCGTATCTCCGGTGCCACCTCACCTCGGGCCAAGCTGGAATGGGTCTCCTTCGACCCGAACCCAGACAGTCCAAGGGACTGTTGGGTGCTTTGTTTTGTTTTGGCCCAAACTCCTACGACCCATGCTGCTATGTTCATTGTGATTTCATTGCCTTTTGTTTGATTTAAACACTCATTTCATGTATTACTGACTTCGTTATTCTGGAAAGTGGACGGTCATGGCCTAGTGGTAAAGACTCTTTGTACCCCACCAGATGGGCGTGGGTTCGATCCTTGGCACATACTTTTTTTTAATCATTTTTTCAGTTTTAATCTTTTAATGAATTTTAAATCCTTTTTTATTCTCATTTCTCCAACACTTGCTGATTTTAACATTTTTCTTTGACTTGGTTTATTATTTAAACATCGATTTTAATTTACGAATCCAACAATTCCCATGTTGTTTATCCATGATTATTTTTATCGATACATCGATAGTATTTCGCTGCGTTTTAATTAATCACATATGACATTTCAATTATTGTCACTATGTGCAAACCGGCTTTGAGCACATTATCTAGATTTCTTATTTGCTTTTCAATTTCCATCTATCTTGCACGTCATTGCGTTATGCGACTTTGATTCGCATCCTCGCATCCTGATTTTTATTCGTGCACGTCGCGATGTTGTTTCTTTCAAGTTAATTTTTGAGTGTTTTGTAAATATAACTTGTTGTGTTATTTATTTTCTTCACATGGCTTACTCTTGGGCTTTCTTACAAATAGACAGTTCTCTTGCACTTACACTCATACATTGCATTATTTGTTGTTTAGGCCCGATTTAATTATTTCATGACTTTGAATCCCCATTTGACAAAATGTACCCCACTCCCCCGATGTGTAATAATTTTGTACTGTTTTATTTCTTTATTTTTTTGACTGTTTAGTTAGCCACTAACACAAGAATAAAGTCAACCATTTCCAAAAAATCAAAAAATAATGACTCGATCCAATGTCGAGTATTTTCTCAATAAACAAATCAATCCACTTCTTCCCCCCATTCCATTCCATTTCTTTCAAACCTTCATCAAAATGCTCGATCCAACGTCAAGCCATTTTTCATAATAAAAACTCAAAAAATATTGATTCATATTCAAGACCTTTTCAATAAAGATGGAAATGGAACGCGGTGTATACCGCGCACTCCTGAGACTAGGATTCGAGACGGATGTCTCGCTCATCCTAGTTCTCGCCATCATCCAAATTTATCCACTTTGTTTTCTCTCAAACACTCATTCAAATCTTTCTCAATCGCTCATCAAATGCTTGATCTAATGTCAAGTCATTTTTACAATAAAACTCAAAATACTTAAGTCCTATCTAAACATTTTTTTCAATAAATGTGGAAATGGAACATGGTGTATACCGTGCATTCCTGAGATTAAGATTCGAGGCGGATGCCTCGCCTATCTTAGCTCTCGCCATCATTTAAAATTGTCAATGCAGTTTCTTTAAACCCTTTCTCAATCAAACCTCAAACACTTAATCCTTATTAAACATTTTTGCAAATAAGATGGAAATGGAACGTGGTGTATACCGCGCACTCCTGAGACTAGGATTCGAGATGGATATCTCGCTCATCCAAGTTCTCGCCATTACTCAAAACACATCAAACCAATTAATTTCTTTTCTCGCCACTGTGTGATTGACCCTCTTAAACCTTTACTAAAACGAAAGGTACTTTGTTTCAAAACAATGCAAGGCAATGTTTTTCCACCTGTTATTGGTAGTCCAACAATGTTTTCGTCGATTTGACACAAAGTAGCTTTCGCTAAAATCGACCAACAAACAAACATTTTTCTACCCAGAACTACGTAAGCCTTGATTTCTCTGTTGAGATACGTAGGAGAAGGATTTGTAAATCTAGTCAGGCCCACTAATAAAAAACTTAGGTTTAGTCCTTCGTTAAAAAATCCAAAAACATTTCTCCTCTCTTCTATTCTTTCTTTCCCACCTAATAACTTGAAAAGCCTAACATTTCAACTAACACTAACGCACACAACTAACGTAATGGTTCCCGTTGAGTACAACGGTCGTGAGGGGTGCTAATACCTTTTCCTCGCGTAATCGACTCCCGAACCCTGATTTGGTTGCGACGACCACAATCATTGTCGTTTCTTTCTTGGGTTTTATCGATATTTCCCCTTTCCTTTTTAGGAATAAATAAAGTTCGGTTGCGACTCTGTTCAGTCCATCATTGCGAGCGTGCGATTGCGCTTCGCTTAAGTCGTGTTCTCTTTTTTTCATTGAGGTACGACAGATGGCGACTCTGCTGGGGAAAACAAATCCCTAAGCGAGTCAAGCCTAGTTAGGACGTTTGTGTGCCTTTATTTGTTTAATTGTGTGGCTTTTCTTTATTGTTTTTATTATCTTTATTGTTATATTGTTATATTTGTTGTATATTGCTTCTATTGTGATTATTGGTGTTTGGGTATTTGATTGCAAACCATGTGGGAAAGACTCTACACCCGAGTCTAGAGTGAAAAAACATAAGATAGGACGATGGTTGAGTAGTACGGACTCCCGAGGTGAATACTTCGTAAGAGTCGGTACGAGAACCTCACTTAGAGTAGATCCTTTTGCAAATATTGTCGCCCGAGGTGTATACCTCGTAAGCTTCAATGTTTCAAAGGGGTCCATGACTCTAAGAACCTTTAGAACATTGAACCTTTTGCCAACTCGAAATGATGGTTGCGTAGTGTGGATTCCCGAGGTGAATACTTCGTAAGAATCGATACGAGAACCTCGCTCAGAATAGACTCTCTAGATGGAGTTGACGACCGGAAAGTATTTTCCGTAAGCGTCAAACAGTCTTTTGAATCCATGAATCTGAGTACCCTGTCTAGAACCGAGTCGATGGTTGCGTAGTGCGGACTCTCGAGGTGAATACTTCGTAAGAGTCGGTACGAGAACCTCACCCAGAATAGATTCCCTTGATGGAGTTGACGATCGGAAAGTATTTCCCGTAAGCGTCAAACATTCTGGTGAATCAATGTCTCTGGGGATCCTTTGTAACAAAGCCCTAGATCATACCCGGTGAGAACCCCTGTTTTGGAAAGCAATCAAATTTATCCATACCTCGGACCTTTGAACCTATCCAAAAAAAAAAACATTGCATCCATCCATTCATTGCATAAGCATAAAAAGCAAAACTTTTAGTTTGAACCAAGAGTTTTGCAAACAAAATGCAACCATACATGCATTCATACATTTTCAAAAAAAAGAGTCTCACTCCGCCCTTTCTTCCTCCAGTTTCATGCTGAATTTTCAACACCAGTATAATACTCGCGCCAGAGCAAGACAGAGAATGGCTGAGCAAGAACAAGAGAGCGCCCGAGTTAGACCTGAACTAGACGAAATCAAAGGAGGCATGTCCCAGATGCGAGAGATGCTGCAAGCTTTAACCTTCAGGTTTGAGATTCCGCAAGCGACCGTGATTTCAGAGACCACGGGCCCAGTAGTGGAAGTCCCACCTCAGAGGACGTTACCCTCAACCCTTCCTCCGTATGAGCTACCTTATGACTTCGTCCCCCGAGCGGAGGTGGTGCACGAAATGGGGAAATCTGTCCAACAAGCCGTGCCATTACCGGTTTACACTAACGCACGTCCAGTCATCCATACTGTTGTTCCACCAACTGCCTATGCTAGGCATATTCCTCATTATGAAGATCGAAACCACATGTATCAGACTGTTGACTCAACCGTTGCTGGTGACGAAGTAAGGCTTGAGGATTTCAGAAAAGTAAAGGAGAACATGCAGCTCCTCGAGAAGAAGTTCCGAGATCTATAAGGAGACCACGTCTTTGGATCTGCTGCCAAAGAAATGTGCCTTGTATCCGGGTTGGTGATTCCAGCAAAATTCAAAACTCCGGACTTCGACAAATACAAGGGGCATACTTGTCCAAAGAGCCATCTCATCATGTATTATCGAAAAATGGTTGCACACGTGGAAGACGACAAGTTGATGATCCACTGCTTTCAAGATAGCTTGAGTGGGGCTCCTTCCAAATGGTATCTAAGTCTGGTTCAAAATAGGATCAGGTGTTTCCAAGACCTGTCAGACGCGTTCATAAAACATTACAAGTATAACATGGACATGCCGCCTGACAGAAGACAGTTGCAGAGCATGTTCCAGCATGACAAGGAGTCTTTCAAAGAATACGCTCAGAGATGGAGAGAGTTGGCTTCTCAAGTTGAGCCGCCTCTGGCTGAGAAGGAATTGGCTAAATTGTTTATCGACACTGTCCAACCCCAATTCTACGAGAAGATGGTTGGAGGTGCTTCTTTGGGATTCTCCGAGCTTGTTGCTATAGGAGCTCGCGTCGAATATGGTGTAAGAAATGGAAAACTGGTGGCTGTAGCTGGAACTTCAAACGCTAATCCAAAGAAGTTCTCTGGAGGGTTTCCTAGAGAGAAGGAAGGGGAAACAAATGTTGTGACTGTTGGTCAAGTAAGAGCTCTTCCAAGAAGGAGACCACAACAATACTCACCTCAACAGTATGTTCAACAACCAATTCCCTATCAACAGCCCATGTATCCCGTCCAGTATGCTCCGCAACCATACGTAGTTGCTGTGACGCCTACATTCAATCAACAACATGCTCAGGCTTATTAAGCGCCTCTAGTCTATCAACCAGCTCTAGTTCAACAACGTGATGCGGCTCCGCCAGCTTATCAACAAGCACCAGCAGCTCCTGTTTATCAACAACCGAGAGCTCAAGCGCCAAGGCAAAATGCTCAAAACCAGAATAGGAGGCAAGGGGAGAGGGCGACCTTCAATCCAATCCCAATGTCGTACACTGAGTTGTATCCCTCCCTATTGCAAAAGGGGTTGGTGGTTCCCAGACCTATGGGACCTCCACCTGACCGTCTTCCTCCATGGTACAACCCTAATGCACACTGTCCTTTTCATGAAGGTGCCCCCGAGCATGACCTAAAGGGTTGTTACGCTCTGAAGCATAGGGTCCGTGAATTGATTAAGAGCAAGATCTTGTCTTTTAAGGACATGGGACCGAATGTGAAGAACAATCCTCTTCCTCCCCATGGAAATCCTGCAGTAAATGCTATTGAGGACGCTTCTGTTGGTGTTACGGTTGATAAGGTGGATGATGTTAAGACTCCTTTTGCAGCATTCCATGCCCGATTGGTGGAAGCTGGCATGATTAATGTTAATCATGAAAATTGTGAAGAGTGTGCCACATACCCAAAGGAATGTCAGGTGGTACGAGACAACATTCAAGATTTGATGGATAAAGGAGTGCTTCAAATATCCAGTGTTGTGAAGAACGAAGATGTGTTGGTAATTGAACCTTGTTTCAATTTACCCGAACCAGTTGAAATCCCATATTACAGTGGTGGAGTGGTTCCAGTGAATAGTCAGTTGTCGCCTATTGAAATATGTATGCCCACGCCTTTTCCCTATAAGAGCACCAAGGTTGTGCCTTGGAAATATGAGATTACCGCTGTGGATAAGGTTGTTGAAGGAAATGCAGACGTCGAAGTGACAGAAACTGTAAGTGAAGATGTCACCAATATTGCAGGGATGAGCAGAATGACCCGTAGCGGTCGAACCTATACGCCCAAATTCAATGTGACTCCTCAAGGGCCAAACAAGGAATCAACAGTTGTAGCTCCCACTAAAGAACCCGAAGTGGTTTAATCCGAAGATGCTGTTGAATTCTTGAAGTTAATCAAGAGAAGTGACTACAAGGTTGTGGACCAGTTGCATCAGACGCTGTAGCACCTCAAATTTGCACCTCCCATTTGTATATACATTTCATTTGTAGGACATTAACATCACATTAACATTGCATTGTCATTGCATAAGTCCATTACATCTCATAAGTCAAGACTGGTCAGGAGATTCAACTGTGCAAGGCAACAAGAGCATTTTCCATGAGATCAAAGCCCTAGAGTGGTTCCATTGAGCTTACATGACCCAAGGATCATTTTGAAGTGGTTTGGCCAAGTGTTGAAGGCTCAGAACTCATCAATCCATGTGCAAATCATCTGAGGCCCACAAAAGTCAACAGAAGTCAACTGCACAGTCAACTATGGATTTGGAGGTGGGAAGTAGTTAGAGATGCTTCATTCATGTTCAAACAAGTCTCATTTGACATTTCAAACATCAACATTGAAGAATTTGAGGTCAGATCAAGATTTTCCAAAAATAGCAGGTGACCTATAATTTGAAATTTCCAAAAATGGAAAGATTTTGGACCAACTTCAACTCAAGATTACATCATCAAGAAAGCTTGAAATGAAATTTTGTCCAACATGAAAGTTGAAGATCTTTCTCTCCCATTTCCAAAAAATCCAAGATCATGGATTTCTCATGTGTGGTTGAGGAGATATGGTCCAATCATGGCAAAGTGTGTTCAAAAGTTCAAATGAGCATAACTTTCAAACCAAAACTCCAAAATGAGTGGTTCTTTTTGCATTTTGATCCTTATAACATGTATTTTCCAAGCATATCATTACATGGCATAAATTTCATTTGCATGGCCTTTGGTTTATTCATGAATTTTTGGAAGGAAATTGCATAAAATCATTTTTGTGCAACATATGCATACCAAACCAATGCTAATATGTGCATGGACTCATTTTAAGGCATTTTGGGCCAGGAATATGCACTGTTCACGTGCATGGGGGTGCATGAAGTGGAAATATCATTTTTGCACATACACTTTCAAATTGGTTAATCACATTGGTATTAAGCTTAAACATGATTAAAACAAGATTAGGATGGAGTATATATACTTAATCATAACTGTTTTTAATCAGAAGTGACATTTCAGATCTAGAATCACAAAATTCTCCAAATTTTTCTCTCAAACTTTTTGCAAAATTCTTCAAACAAGAACACTTTTCATTGATCCATTCATCATCCTGAGGTGTTGTTGAGTAGAATTAGAGGTGGAAGCAGAGGAAATCGTGGCATTCTTGTTCATGTTCATAGCTTGGAGCATCCATGGCAGTTGAAGATTGAACTGGTTTCGTGCATCATTGAGCTTCCATTTCATCATCATTCATCTCACAAGCATCATAGGAGAAGATCTGAAGCGTGGCAAGGCTTAGAAGCACGTGAATCCAATTCTGTTCATCAAGAGGTCAGTTCTTCGACCTCTTTAATTCTCAAATTCATTATGCCTATTGTGTAGTTCATTGATTAGTGATAATGCTGATGAAAATTTGAAGTGATTTGGTGCTGTTTTGAGCAAGATACATGCATTTCAATTTTGATGTTGATTTTGATTCTCTTCGATCCGTGCTTATCTTGTTGTTTTTGCATGAATTATTGTTGGATTCTTGATGTATGAGGCATGGCGAGTTGATTGATATAGGTTTTGTTAGTTTCTGGAACATTTTTGTTGGATCTGGAATTTCCAGATGAAGATCTTCATGATCTCCATCGTGCTTGCATGGTGTTCTTCATTTCCAGTTTTGGCCACGGTTTAGCTAGGATTTTGCTACAAATTTCACATGTTCATTTTGGATTTAGCTACGAATCCATGCAGCGCGCGTATTAGGGTTTGAATTTCAAAACGCTGGCGTTTTGATGTTGGCGCGCTAGGTAGTTTCAAATTGTCCCTCGGTTCGAACCTGGCTGGGGACTCTTTCCAAGCGCCTTGCATTTTCTCACTATTTCCTTCACATTTTCATGCTTGCTTCATGTTTTGATTTCATTTTTATCCCAAATTTCAAAAAATCATTTAAAAATGAAAAATGCATCAAATAATCTCCAATTTTTTGCATCATGATCCTCATTCTATCTACTTTTTTATGATCATTAAATTGCAAGTTGTGCCTGGCTTAAAAAATGATTTGTCCTAGGGTGATTGCACATGTATGTATGTTTGACCTTGCCTTGTTCCATTCATCATAAAATGCTAAAAAATGATCCAATGCTTCTGAAATTTTGTGTGTGATTTCTAGACATGTTGAGTGATGTTTTGGCTTTGGTTTGAGAATTTTACCATGATTCATCTTTGTTTTATGCTTATCCTAACTTGGTGTGACAATTTGTGTCACACATGTGCTTGTCTTGATTGATCAAAGTGATTTCCATGCCTAATGATGTCCAATGCCTCTGATTTTTTGTGTGATGATCATGTTATATGTCCTGTTTACTCATGAATTTTGCCAAGATTATTTGAGTCATTTGTGATTTGATGTGCATTTGTTTCTTCTGATGTCTCAATGTGATTACCATTTGCATGCCTTGCCATGTTTTGATCATGAAATTCATATGATTAATGATTTTAATATGGGACTTTTTGAGATTTGTTCCTGATTGAATCAAGATGATTCATGTTAAATTTCAAGTTTTGTTTTGAATGTTTGACCCTCTTTTGACCCTAGGCTTTGACCTAGTGGTTTGGACTCACTGTTTGGATTATGGATTTCAGGTTCAGATGCACATTGCCATGATTGGAGTGGCTCATTCATTTGAGTTTGATTAATTGGTTGATGATTGGCTAACATTGTGTTGTTTTGTAGGTTGATACCAATTTATTTGTGTTGTGCCTTATGGCTTGCACATTGGTGCCTGATGCATTGCCTGTCTGTTTGCTATTGCCTGTTGATTGTTTGTCTGTACAGTTGAACTGATTAGTTTAGATTTTTCACAGGTACCTAAGTTGCTTTGAGTTCTTTCGAACTTGCTTTTGCTTTGCTTGGTTTCTTAACCACTGAGGTATAATTCCTTTGACTTCATGTAGTCTGGAAGACCTGTCCTGTTATGTGGGCAGGCACCTGTCTGAAGCCCTCCTTAAGAGGCAATGCTTCTGAATGCTTGCTTTTGTGCCAAGCAGGAAAAGACCTCTTAGGAGGAAATTGGCAGATAAAAGAGATGTGTAATCCATCTCCTGCTACTCAGTGTGTCATTCACTTTGCTCACACACCATGTGTTGATGCATTGTGAATAAGAACCCAAGATCATGTTGTGTCAGTCACTTGTGGAGAAGAGTTCCTACATTCTGAACTCCCACATTTTTTATTTGAGTCAAGCTCTCCCAGGCCAGGGATAAGAGCTGTGAGGTCTTACCCTCACTTCCTATTTCATCTGCTTCACCCTAACTCTCAATGTTAGGGTTAAGAGCTAACCACACCCCATTCCAGTTGGCTTGCTTTTGCAGTCACTTGTGGAGAAGAGTTCCTACATTCTGAACTCCCACATTTTTTATTTGAGTCAAGCTCTCCCAGGCCAGGGATAAGAGCTGTGAGGTCTTACCCTCACTTCCTATTTCATCTGCTTCACCCTAACTCTCAATGTTAGGGTTAAGAGCTAACCACACCCCATTCCAGTTGGCTTGCTTTTGCAGCCTAACCTTGTATGAGCCCAATTGCTTGCATATAGTGTGTGTGATTGTTTATTGTGCTTGTGTTTGTTTGACTGTGCTATTTAGGATAGCTTGCTCCCTGTGCAAGTTAGATAGAAACCTCAACCTAGGGCCATTGTGGATTACATGATAACTATTAGGCTCGAGTCAGGCTCCCTTCTAGTTTGTCATTTCCCAGTCTCTGGTTAGGTTAGAAGTTCTATCCCTGCGTAGGGGAACTACGTCGCCCTGATCCTCATACCAGATGAGGTACGTAGGCAGGAGATGAGCTGATCTCTTCGGGCGCCCTTTTTCTTTTTCAACCCCTTTGTGTGTGTTTGGAGTCTGACGTAAGTCCAGCGATTGGAAGTTGGTTTCCTGTGTCTTGTTTCTTTGTTTGGAGTCTGACGTAAGTCCAGCGATTGGCAGTTGGTTTCCTGTGTGTGTTTGTTGGTTCGGAGTCTGATGTAAGTCCAGCGATTGGCATTCGGTTTCCATGTTTTCCTGTTTGTGTGGAGTCTGACGTAAGTCCAGCGATTGGCAGTCGGTTTCCTGTGTGGGTTTTGTTTGGCGTGCGTTAGCCGAGCTACGAGTGCTCTGATTCTTCTCCGGTCAGAGAAGATACGTATGCATAGGATGCGACATCCTAGCGAGCACGTTTCCCCTGTCCCGAACTACGTCGACTCTGATGTCTGTGCTTGATAGGTTACGTAGGCCCAGGATGTGATATCCTGCCGAATTAGTTTCTTTTGTCTTTCTAGGTTTCCTTCCAGCCTTGTGTGCAGTGTGTGAGCAGTTTCTAGCAACCTTATCCTTTCTTTTGTGCGTGGATCCCGTCGAGTACGACGGATGCGTAGGGGTGCTAATACCTTCCCTTCGCATAACCGACTCCCAATCCCATCTTTCTCTGGTCGCGAGACCATGTCTTTTCCAGGTTTACTTCGAGCGTTTCCTTTCCCTCTTTGGGATAAATAACGCACGGTGGCGGCTCTGTTGTTTCGTTTTCCCGCCGGTTTTTCGCGTAATGCGACAGACACCATCTAAAATCTCTATTCTATCTCTGTTATTGAACTCCCAAGCCCATAGGGAGGCTTTGTTGAAGGTGCTTGCTCAAGCTCATGTAACACAAAGCATAACAGTAAACCAATTTGATGGAGTGGTTGCGAATATCACAGCTTGCAACACTTTGAGCTTCAGTGGAGAGGAATTACCTGAGGATGGACAAAATCACAATCGTGCTCTCCATATCTCGGTAAAATGCAAAGACGATGCTTTGGCAAGAGTGTTGGTTGATACCGGATCTTCTCTGAATGTTATGCCAAAGAGAACACTCGCCAAGTTATCTTATCAAGGACCAGCTATGAAGCCTAGTGCCTTGGTAGTGAAAGCTTTTGATGGTTCCAGGAGAACCGTGATTGGAGAGGTGGAACTGCCCATATTGATTGGCCCTCATGTATTCCCGATTAATTTCCAAGTCATGGATATTAATCCAGCATATAGCTGCTTGCTGGGACGTCCGTGGATTCATGCTGCAGGGGCAGTCACCTCCATCTTACATCAGAAAATGAAGTTTGTAGTGGATAATCAATTGATTATTATTTCTGAGGAGGAGGACTTTGTGGTCAGTCACCTTTCATCTTTCAGGTATATTGAGGCTGATGAGGACGCTCTGGAAACTTCTTTCCAAGCTCTTGAAATAGCCAACGCCACTTTTGTGGAAATGAAGGACCCTGTTGGGAAAGCTTGTTCATCTTTCACGTCTTGGAAAAGCGCAAAGTCTGGTATTGAAGGAGGAAACCCTGAAGGTTGGGGTCAACTTATTGATATTCGTGAGAAGCATGATCGCTTTGGTTTGGGATATGTGCCTTCCGCTGCGAAAGGAGCCTGAGTCCCTGCAAAGGACAACGCCCGAAGCATTCAGGAAGTATTCCTTAGCACAGGATTCATCCATGGAGATCAGGTCAATGCAATTGAAGATAGCACCGAAAGTGAAGATGAGCCATGTTTGGTTTACCGGTGTGAGACAACTTTGAACAACTGGAAGGCGGTTTAGATCCCCGAATTTTTTCCTTTGTCAAAGTAATAATTGTTGTATTTTTCCTTTCAAATCCTTAGCTCTGCCCAAGGCTAATGGATCATGTTGTAGGGCCCCTTTTCATTTTCAAATAATCATTATCAATGAATGAAAGGCATTTTGTTAAATTCTTTTTATTCATTTACTTGGCTTTCTCATAAGAAAATGGCAATCTTTTCAAAAACAA
The DNA here is from genome assembly GCF_024323335.1 of Lathyrus oleraceus. Lineage (NCBI taxonomy): Eukaryota > Viridiplantae > Streptophyta > Magnoliopsida > Fabales > Fabaceae > Lathyrus > Lathyrus oleraceus. Next base: position 132,162,017 of record NC_066580.1, on the reverse strand, counting down.
AAAAAAAACTTTTCATTTATGCATCTTTTATTTTTACTTTTTCTAAAAATCAATCATTTAAACATGCAGAATAAATGATAACCCCGTTGAATCCAATGACTTTACTACCTCTCATAACTTTGACTCCCCTATCTACCAAGCGAAAGAAGAGGGTGAAGAAGATTGTTACATACCCGACGAATTGGCAAGGTTGTTCGAGCACGAGTCCAAAGCCCTTCAGCCACATGAAGAACCGGTGGAAACGATCAACCTTGGCACAGAGGAAGAGAAGAAAGAAGTCAAAATCGGCACCACGCTTGAAGCAAGCATCAAAGAGAGATTGGTTAAGCTGCTACAAGAATATGTGGATGTATTTGCATGGTCATACCAGGATATGCCAGGTGTAGACACTGACATCGTTGAGCACAAGCTTCCGCTTCAGCCAGAATGCCCACCAGTAAAACAGAAACTCCGAAGAACAAGACCAGATATGGCTCTAAAGATTCGTGAAGAAGTCAAAAGACAATTTGACGTTGGTTTTCTCGTAGTGGCGAAGTACCCACAATGGGTAGCTAATATTGTCCCTGTGCCCAAAAAGGATGGAAAGGTGAGGATGTGTGTTGACTATAGGGATCTGAACAGAGCTAGTCCAAAGGACGATTTCCCTCTACCACACATTGATACTCTGGTAGACAATATTGCAAGTTTTGCTGTATTCTCCTTTATGGATGGTTTTTCTGGATACAATCAAATCAAGATGGCTCCAGATGACATGGAGAAGACCACTTTTATTACCCATTGGGGCACTTTTTGCTACAAGGTAATGCCTTTCGGTCTCAAGAATGCTGGGGCAACTTACCAAAGAGCTATGGTCACTCTTTTCCATGATATGATGCACAAGGAGAATGAGGTCTATGTTGATGACATGATCGCTAAATCTCAGAATGAAGAAGATCATATGAGCCATTTGAAGAAGCTGTTTGAACTCCTCAGAAAATTTAGATTACGATTAAACCCTGCAAAATGCACATTTGGTGTCCGTTCAGGGAAGTTGCTTGGTTTCATTGTTAGTCAACGAGGAATTGAGGTAGACCCTGACAAGGTCCGAGCTATACAAGAAATGCCTGCTCCATGCACCGAGCGAGAGGTTAGAGGTTTCCTGGGACGTTTGAATTATATCTCAAGGTTTATCTCACATATGACGGCCACGTGTGAGCCTATCTTCAAATTGCTTCGAAAAGATCAAGTTGTTGAATGGAATTCTGATTGTCAAACTGCTTTTGAGAAGATTCGTCGATACTTGCAAGAGCCCCCTATTCTGATTCCGCCTGTCCCAGGAAAGCCATTAATCATGTATATGACTGTGCTTGAAGGATCAATGGGATGCGTGCTGGGGCAACATGACGAAACTGGTCGGAAAGAACATGCTATTTACTTTCTGAGTAAAAAGTTTACCGATTGTGAAAGTCGATATTCAGTTTTGGAAAAGACTTTTTGCGCGCTAGCATGGGCCGCTCGTCGTTTGAGGTAGTACATGATTTGCCATACTACTTTGTTGATCTCGAAGATGGATCCAATAAAGTATATCTTTGAGAAACCTGCCTTAACTGGAAGACTTGCCCGTTGGCAGATGCTTTTGTCAGAGTACGACATCCAGTACGTAACCCAGAAGGCAATCAAGGGAAGTCTGTTAGCAGAGTATCTTGCTCATCAACCAGTTGAAGACTATCAACCATTGAAGTTTGATTTCCCCGATGAGGATATAATGGTGATAAAAGATTATGAGACCCCAGGCCCAGATGAAGGACCAGAACCAGGATCTCGATGGAAGCTCGCGTTCGATGGTTCCTCCAATTATAGTGGTCATGGTGTGGGAGCTGTTTTGATGAATCCCAATGGTGGCTTTACCCCTTTCACAGCAAGGTTGTGCTTTGATTGTACGAATAATGTCGCAGAATATGAAGCTTGTATTCTTGGTCTTGAAGCCGCAATTGATCTCCGAATCAAGATCCTTGAGGTGTATGGAGACTCAGCCTTAGTGATCTATCAAGTCAAAGGAGAATGGGAAACTCGCGATGCGAAGCTGATCCCGTATCGTGCTCATGTTGTGAAGATGATAGAATACTTCGACGATATCACTTTCCATCACATCCCAAGAGTAGAAAATCAAGTGGCTGACGCTTTGGCAATATTAGCATCAATGTACCAAGTCAGATTCCATAATGAAGCTCCACTTATTCGAATCGAGCGAAGAGATGAGCCTGCCTACTGTCAGCTGATTGAAGAAGAAACTGATGGTAAACCATGGTTTCATGACATCAAGCGATATCTTTTAAGTCAAGAGTATCCAGAAGATGCTACATTGTTGGATAAGAAAACTCTGAGGAGTTTATCGTCCAAATTCTTTTTGAGCAATGATGTGCTTTACAAGAGAAACCATGACATGGTTCTGCTCAGATGCGTGGATAGACACGAAGCAGACATGTTGATCAAGGAGATTCATGAAGGATCTTTTGGAACCCATGCTAATGGACATGCCATGGCCAAGAAGATTTTGAGAGCTGGTTATTATTGGTTGACCATGGAGTCCGATTGTTTCAGCTATGCCAGAAAATGTCATAAATGCCAAATCTATGCTGATAAGGTGCATGTACCGCCAACAATGTTGAATGTTTTGACATCACCTTGGCCTTTTTCAATGTGGGGCATCGACATGATTGGTGCTATAGAGCCTAAGGCTTCCAATGGTCATCGCTTCATCCTGGTTGCCATTGATTACTTTACTAAATGGGTAGAGGCTGCTTCCTACACCAATGTGATGAGACATGTGGTTGCTCGCTTTATCAAGAAGGAGATTATCTGCCGCTTTGGATTCCCAAGCAAGATCATCACCGACAACGGTTCAAACTTGAACAACAAAATCATGACAGAATTATGTGAGAGTTTCAAGATTGACCACCATAATTCTTCTCCATACCGTCCAAAGATGAACGGTGCTGTTGAAGCTGCCAACAAAAATATTAAGAAGATCCTGCAAAAGATGGTGAAAACTTATAAGGATTGGCACGAGATGATACCATTTTCTTTGCATGGATACCGGACCTCAGTCCGCACTTCAACAGGGGCAACCCCATTCTCCTTAGTGTATGGGATGGACGCAGTTCTCCTAGTCGAAGTAGAGATACCTTCAATGAGAATATTGATGGAGGCCAAGCTGGAGGAAGCTGAATGGATCCAGAACAACTATGACCAACTTAACCTCATCGATGAGAAGTGTATGACCGCACTGTGCCATGGACAATTGTACCAGCAACGAATCAAGAAGGCATTTGACAAAAAGGTCCATCCTCGAGAGTTCAAGGAAGGAGATCTCGTGCTCAAGAAGATCTTGCCAATACACAGAGATTCACGTGGGAAGTGGACTCCCAACTATGAAGGCCCATACGTTGTAAAGAGAGCATACTCTGGAGAGGCTCTATTTCTCACAACTATGGATGGCGAAGAGCTCATTGACCCTGTGAACTCTGATGCAGTCAAAAGATACTATGCCTAACAAATCCTGGTGGACTGAAAACCCGAAAGGGCAGTCCAGGAAAAAGTTAGGGATAAAAAAAATGGTAGCTCGCTAAGTTGAAAACCTGAAAGGGCGACTTAGGCAAAAAAGAGCGTCCTGGTGGATTGAAAACCCGAAAGGGAGATCCAGGAAAAAATTAGGGACAAAAGGCATAAACTGCATCAGTTTATCACTAATCAACACAAAAGAGCTAAAAATGGAAGATCAATCTTGTTACTCCCTTCAGAAGCGAGGTCTCACGGAGTCATTGTTATTAGGGATAGTAGTAGTCATTGCGATTCAATGTAAACCTTTCCCTATTGCCATTTTCAAATTTGTAACATTCCATGGAGCTACGCCATTTGTGTGCTACCATTCTTCAATAAATACAAGTTTGCCTATCAGATTCTATCATTTGCTGTTTTTCTCTGACTTTCTTTGTTATGCAAAATGTCATTTATTTGTTAATAATGAATTTTTAACTCAAAAAAGAATTTTTCAACATATTAAGAAACACAATTTTGCTTTGACATGTGGAAATATTAAAAGGAAATCTTTCGTCTTTGCCCGCAAGTCTCAAGTTGCAAGACTCCCCTTGGATGATCAATATTTATCTCCAGAGAGCACAAATTTATCATTCTCTGGAAGGATTTTTGGGCCAGTTGTAACTGTTCAGCTTGATAGATCCTCCTTTGATGCATTTACTCACTCATTCGGTTGAGTTATTGGTGTTGAGGATTCAGTACCTCCATAAAGCTTTCCCTAATTTCCAGTCTGTATATTGTCAGCATTTACATTTCATGATCATTCATACATCATGCATATAAGCAAAATCCAAATCATGCATAGCCCGAAGTGCTTCGCGCTCATTTTCATAATCTCAGGTCTCGTTGTTGATTGTATCCCTTGACCTTTGAGACCAGTCATTACTGGCATCGTCTGTTAAGTCTGGTTGTCACTAGTGTCTTTGACCAAATCCAGTTGTAACTGGTATCCTTTAAGGTCGGGTTGTAACCAGCATTTATTTTAAACCCAATTGTCGTTGGCATCACTGTCAGTCTGTTTGTAAATACATTTGTGGTTGATATCTGAAGTTTGGTTGTTGCCAACATCATTTCAAGTCCAGTTGTTACTGGCAAACTCCGTTGTAGCCGGTATTTGTTTACTAATGACTTTCATCAAGTCCAATTGTTGTTGGCAAAATTCGTTAAAGAATCTGGTTGTAATCTATTGCTTACGGTCAAAGTCCAATTGTTGTTGGCACGCACAGAGAGTTTGAATACCTTGTCTTTCCTGATGGTTCTGTGAAAGTCATGTATGACTCACCATCTTGAGGAGTTCCCAGAAGCTTGAAGGTTTTGTTTGATTTTCTCTGTAAAGAATCATCGTAGCCTTTTTGCGTGGATGGTCTACTTATAAGAAGACTTCTATTTATCTTTGTTTTGCATAAATTCCATGTTAGGAATCTCCAAAATCTGTGATTGGATGAATTTCTTGTGAGAAATCTCCAGAACTATCAGATGTATTCTAAAGTGTCAGGTCATGTATGAACTATTGATCAAACTTGCTTTGTATGTTTTCCAATATTCTCAGGTCATGTATGAACCTATTGATAAAACTCCCTTTGATTTTTTCCCAAGTGATGTCAGGTCATGTATGAACCTATTGATGAAACTTGCTTTGTATGTTTTCCAATATTCTCAGGTCATGTATGAACCTATTTGGTAAAACTCCCTTTGATTTTTTCCAAGTGATGTCAGGTCATGTATGAACCTGTTAATTAAACTCTTTGAATAGTCAAGTGTTGTCAGGTCATGTATGAACCCGTTGTTGAAAATTCTTTGAATGTTCCTGTTTTGTCAGGTCATGTATGAACCTGTTAATTGAAATTCTTTGAATAGTCAAGTGTTGTCAGGTCATGTATGAACCTGTTGTTGAAAATTCTTTGAATGTTCCTGTTTTGTCAGGTCATGTATGAACCTGTTAATTGAAATTCTTTGAATAGTCAAGTTTTGTCAAGTCATGTATGAACCTGTTGTTGAAAATTCTTTGAATGTTCCTGTTTTGTCAGGTCATGTATGAACCTGTTAATTGAAAATTCTATGAAAATGTTCCAGCATTGTCAGGTCATGTATGAACCCATTGCCTGATGAGCCTTTATTCCAGTGTCGGCAAGCCATGTATGAACTTGTTGTGGAAATTTTCTCAAAGTATTCAAGTTTGTAATCAGGTCATGTATGAACCTGTTGATATACTCTTTTTGAATTTTTCTGAGTTTGTTAGGTCATGTCTGAACCTGCTGTCAGAAATTATTGATATTCCCCAACGTTGTCAGGTCATGTATGAAACTGTTGTTGAGCTTTCATTCCAGTATTACCAGGTCATGTATGAACCTGTTTTGAAGAATCTTTCTCTATGTTTATTTCAGTGTTGTCAGGTCATGTATGAACCTGTTGATATCATCTTTTTGAATTTTTCTGAGTTTGTTAGGTCATGTTTGAACCTGCTGTCAGAACTTCTTGATATTCCCCAGCATTGTCAGGTCATGTATGAACCTGCAGTTGAGCCTTTATTCCAGTATTACCAGGTCATGTATGAACCTGTTTTGAAGAATCTTTCTCTATGATTGTTTCAGTGTTATCAGGTCATGTATGAACCTGTGGTAGAAATTTTTCTTATTCGGGTTTAGTAAGTCATGTGTGAACCTACTACCGAAATCTCTTGTATTCTAAGTGTCGTTCATCGAGTTTCACTTTGAGTACTCTCTAGTGTGTGTCTGTTTCTCCAGCAGGATTATTTTCCCCAGCGAGTTGGTTTTTACCATTTGTCTATCTCCCTATGTACCATCAGCATTCCCCACAGATCGGTTTGTCCAGTAGCATCTTCTGTTAAGGATTCATTGTATCCCTAACAGATAAATTCAAAAAAATATAGAGTCTTTCACCATGCATATCATATCATAGCATTTTCATTTTTCAGGTTCGAAATCTGGGTCTTCGTGGTATTTAACCATCCCCCACTGCGATCCGATGAAAAGTTCTGTTTCATATTCCTCTGGCGGAGGATGTTTAAATAGGGGCAACTGTCATACCCCGATTTTGGCCTTGAAAATTCTTCCCCATCAATCATTCATTTACATTTTTCCTTGACCATTTCTTCTGGTCACGAAGCCATCCACCGTTGTTTTGACCAACTACCACCCGCTATTCCATAGACCTTTGGGCCTTGCCATTTGTCTTGGAAATTTTGACTACCAACATCTTCGCTGCCATTTTGTCAAGGGACTGCTCGTTGGTGATATAATTGGATATACAATATTTGTGCATGAAATCCTCTTAAGACTATGCCACACGGGTCGATAATTTCTGGAGCTATGCCACTATCAGCAAAGATATAATTCATAGATGGGCATATCCATTGTTTCCTGATGTTATGAATTTTGGCAACACAACTACTAAGTTTAAAGACCTGCCACTTGCATTGCATTCTACTAACTTTGATATTGAAGATTTACGTTCTTCTTTGATTGTCTTGTCTATTCCAGTTCCTGTAGCAGATATTTCTCTTGAAGTCAACCTTTTTTACAGTTGATGTTAAAGATTTTAGAATTATCAGAGATTGGTAATAATGGACATATTGGAGATGATGTTGTAAGTATTGTAGTATCAACAATCTCTTCCTACATTTCTGGTGATATATGTGAATCAATCAGTGGGAGATATCAGATAGGGAAGAGAGTTGAGAAGTTTGAAGAGTTGCACAATGTTTTTAACAAGGCAAGAAAAGAGCTCACTGATGTCTATAGGGGTTTTAAGCAAAAGAATGAGATTGAATTCTCTGAATGTTCACCGGAGGGACATTATTTTGAATTGGAGACTGAAATATTGGATTCCAAAACACTGGTGGATATGTTTAATCAGATTAATCATTTCAGAAGGCACTCTTCATTTATAGGAGATCACTTTCTTTCTCGGAATGAACACGCTCTTCTAGGATTGAGCATGGCTTATTTACTATGTTCCGATAGGGAGAGTTGTTTTCAATTTGTTAACAGTGGGGGAATGCAGCAGATTGAAATGTTTTTTTTTGAAGGACGGCCAAGATTCTACTACTATTACGCTTCTGCTTCTTGGTGTTGTAGAGCGGGCTACTAGATATACTATTGGATGTTACTAGATATACTATTGGATGTGAAGCTTTTTTAGGATGGTGGCCCCGGGAAGATGAAAGCATCCCCTCTGGTTTTAGTGAAGGTTATTGCCATTTGTTGGAGTTGATACTGTCAAAACCTCGACATGAAGTTGCCCCCCTTGAAACCTATTTGCTTCATCGCTTAATATTTTATGGATGTGCTTCAAGATATGAGTCTGCAGTTCTGTCTGTGCTGGGAAGCACCAGTACTTTTGGCAGGGTAACAAACGTTACTTTGAATATGCTTAGTTCTGCTGAAGTTCCATTGCCTAGGAATCTCCCAAACAGGGTGTTGATACTGCACATGAATAGTATAACAGCTCATGCCATGGTTCAAGCTTGTTGGCCGGTCCTTACGCTTTGGTTGCAGAAAAAGAAAATTGCAGAATGGTTCAAAGGTTATGACTTTTAAGTGGTTAAAGCAAACAAGTCAATCAAAACTGAATCACAATGAAAACCTGGATGTTTCTGAATTGGTCAAAGGATTTTAACCATAAGCCTATCAAAAAATGAAATGACTTGTATATAATTATGACAGAATTGTATAAAGTTGTTGTTTTACATGATGATGAAAGCAAAGTCGACAAACTATTTGCTAATCACAACGTGGAACCTCCTCCAAATGCTATTCCCTGCATCTCAAAGCCATGCCAATTCTGCATTTCTTCTAGCCGCCGCAGCTCGAAGTTCAGGCTGGAGTATTTCTACTAAAATGCTACCTGAAACAGGTGAAGAAACTCAAGTTTTAACTTATGAAAGCAAGCTTGCAATGTACACCAGACTATTGAAAACTGTGGGATTCAACAAGAGCCAAATTTCATAAACAAAGTTGATGAATCTTCAAGTGTTAGCTCCTTTTTACCTGAGAAGCTTATGCAATATTTGAAAGATTTATCCAAGTTTCCAACGGGAGGCTTTGATCGGTTGGAGATTTTAATAGCTAAGGCTCAGTTACTTGCATTCTATCGTTTAAAAGGTTACTCTTACTCGCCTGAATTCCAATATTTCAGAGGTTTGGACAACGACATCAACCTCTCAATTAACGATACTGATAAAAGATCGAGTGAAGTTAACGAGCACACAATTCATGTGGGTAGAATTGGCGATCAAACTGGTACTAGAGATTCAAAAGCCGCAAACCGATCCCGTCGCAAGCGTAAACATAATCTAAAGGATGATGTCTATCCAGCAAAAAGGAAAAGATTGTTAGAACGAGCAAGTGTAACTCCAGATTCTACCCATCGTGATTATCAGAATGACGAGGCCTTTGCTAATCTGACTTACCCTGTCCTTTCCAAGAAACGGAAGACTATTAATCATTACGCTGGTGTCTCGGCAATGAAAGGAAGAAAAAAAACTATTTCCCTTGAAAAAAGTTCAAACACCACAGTACAATCATTTAAAATCGGTGAATGTATCCGTAGGGTTGCTAGCCAACTTACTAGGCCTCCATCTTTATTGAAATGTTCTGGGAACAGGTCTCAGATGAAAGATGTAAATGCAGATAGTTTTTCAGGAAATGAATCTCATTCCTTTTCTCCGAATCTTGAGGAGACTCAAAAGTCAAGCTTGACTATTCCTACAGAGGTTTCATCTCTAGATGATTTGCTATATTTACTTCATTGTAGCACTTCTCACAGAGGTTCTAAGTATCAGGAATGCTTGTACCACAATGATCAAATGTTCAAAGCCAGGTTGGAAAGACATATTCTGGATGAATCAGACTGAACTTGAGTCAGAGATTCGGAAGGTTTATCGCGATTCGACTCTTGATCCAAGGAGAAAGGCATATGTTGTGCAGAATATTTTGACAAATCATTAGATAGCTTCCCAGTAGAAATCACCCAAAGCTTGTACTGTATTATTGCGAGGTGCCAGTAAGGATCTCTTAAATGAGGTTGAAAGAAACCTACAGGATGCTATGTCTGTTGCTAGGAACATGATAAAAAATCAAAAACTTGTTCCTGGAGGTGGTGCTGCAGAGATGACCGTGTCAGCTGCTTTGAAACAGAAGAGTTCTTCTATTGAAGGGATAAAGAAGTGGCCATATGAAGCTTCTGCCTGCCAAATTAAAATCAAGAAAGATCACTGGTAATGCAAAATTGTATATTGAAAGGATGCCGCTAAACAAAAACGATAAATCTCAAGGATTAAAAGTCCCATCTGTGGGTGATGAATCACCTATGTCAGATGGCTTTCTTTCTGTCGACGAAGACGGTAGAAATAACTCAAATACTTGCTTGCTTGCTAAATCTGTAGCTTCTGCCTCCAACTCAGTGGCGATTAATGAGCCTATCTAAGGAAATGCAGAGTTGGCTCAAGGTAATAATGCTTATCTGAGTTCACCACAAAAGGCTGTTCAGAGTTTAAGTAAGTCTAAAACTAGTGGTGACCAAGATATAACAAGTTTTGGAATGGGACAAGGTGATAAGAAAGCAAAGGAGCACAATATCACTACAAACTTTGATTTTTCATCACCAGGAAAGAAGTCAAAGAGCGAAGGGTTTGCTGGTCTTGATGATTGGGATTTAAGCAATGAAGAAAACGATAAGCTGGTTAGAAACTCACCTGCAAGAAATCAACTGTCAGTTTTCTTGAATAAGCTATGCATCAAGATGAAGGCAGAAGTTCTTCCAGTGGAGATTAGGGACTCTCGCAATTGAAGCAAGTCAAAACTTAGACCAATACTAACCTTGTAAAACAGTCTATTCACTTGTCGACGCACCGTGAAACCAAGCCTGCAACATCCCATTGCTAAACCTACAAATTCACAATGCATTGTCACGCCCGAAAATGACATAACCGTAGTGAAGCCAAGTTAACATCATCGTGTTACCTGCAACATTGGTTTAACACACAGTTAGTTAGGTGTAATTGAAAAAAAAAATTCAAAAAAATTCACAGTGGTAAATGCACTTGTTACTAACACAAAGGTTAACATGAGGAGAAGAGGAGGGGTCACAAATTTTGGGTGAAGAGAAAAAGTCCCAGAAGAGTCCGTACGAACACTCACCTGCACCCTCAGAGGTAATGTCACCACCAAGGTACGGAAAAGGACATAGGAGAGGGACCACAGAGAGAATTTTTTTGGAAGCCTCTCACGATCAGAAGAGGGCTACATAAAGACACAAAGAGACATGTTAAGAGGGAGCCGAAAAACCCTAGAGAAAGTTGAATACGAGGGCAAAGAGAAAAACCCTAAAGAAATTGAAACAGAGGAAAGTCAAAAGCACTTAGTGGCGGCATTCCTCAGGGAGATTTTTCAAAGCTTCATCTCGACACCTTTCTTGGATAGAGCCCTCACTCACGACGGAATACGCAGGTGAACGCTCATCGGCGGTGAGTCAACGTACGAAAGTGAACTCGTTAGCGTCGCCGATCCAATCGCCGTTCAATCCTGTCGTAACTGATTTAGGTTCGTTTCTTCTCTTTTTGACTTGAGCTTCATGTACCTTTGTCCCTACGCGTTAGGGTACCATGGAAAGAAGAAACTGGTTTTAGGTTAGAGAACTCCATTGTTTTTTTTCTTGAGAAGGAGATGAGTTTTTATGGATTTAGTGTCGTTGTTTTCCAGGTTTCGTTGTTTCATATGTTGTTGTTATCAAAACATTTTTTCCATTTATTTCATTTACTCGTGACACTTCGGTTCTCCCACCTTGTTGTTTCCCAGGATTGGCTGACACCTAGCCATTAGTGGAGATTTAATCTCCTATGTTCGTCACCCAACAGCCACGTGGCTAGGGTGTTGTCTCATATCTCCGGTGCCACCTCAACTCGGGCCAAGCCGGAACGGGTCTCCTTCGACCCAAACCCAAACAGTCCAAGGGACTGTTGGGTGCTTTGTTTTGTTTTGGCCCAAACTCCTACGGCCCATGTTGCTATGTTCATTGTGATTTCATTGCCTTTTGTTTGATTTAAACACTCATTTCATGTATTACTGACTTCGTTATTCTGGAAAGTGGACGGTCATGGCCTAGTGGTAAAGACTCTTTGTACCCCACCAGATGGGCGTGGCTTCGATCCTTGGCACATACTTTTTTTTAATCATTTTTTCAGTTTTAATCTTTTAATGAATTTTAAATCCTTTTTTATTCTCATTTCTCCAACACTTGCTGATTTTAGCATTTTTCTTTGACTTGGTTTATTATTTAAACATCGATTTTAATTTACGGATCCAACAATTCCCATGTTGTTTATCCATGATTATTTTTATCGATACATCGATAGTATTTCGCCGCGTTTTAATTAATCACATATGACATTTCAATTATTGTCAATTTCCATCTGTCTTGCACGTCATTGCGTTATGCGACTTTGATTCGCATCCTCGCATCCCGATTTTTAATCGTGCACGTCCCGATGTTGTTTCTTTCAACTTAATTTTTGAGTGTTTTGTAAATATAACTTGTTGTGTTATTTATTTTCTTCACATGGCTTACTCTTGGGCCTTCTTACAATGAGACAGTTCTCTTGCACATTCACCCGTACATTGCATTATTTGTTGTTTGGGTCCGATTTAATTATTTCATGACTTTGAATCCCCATTTGACAAAATGTACCCCACTCCCCCGATGTGTAATAATTTTTTACTGTTTTATTTCTTTATTTGTTTGACTTTTTAGTTAGCCACTAACACAAGAATAAAATCAACCATTTCCAAAAAATCAAAAAATAATGACTCGATCCAATGTCGAGTATTTTCCCAATAAACAAATCAATCCACTTCTTCCCCCCATTCCATTCCATTTCTTTCAAACCATCTTCAAAATGCTCGATCCAACGTCAATCCATTTTTCATAATAAAAACTCAAAAAATATTGATTCATATTCAAGACCTTTTCAATAAATATGGAAATGGAACGCGGTGTATACCGCGCACTCCTGAGACTAGGATTCGAGACGGATGTCTCGCTCATCCTAGTTCTCGCCATCATCCAAATTTATCTACTTTGTTTTCTCTCAAACAGTCATTTAAATCTTTCTCAATCGCTCATCAAATGCTTGATCTAATGTCAAGTCGTTTTTACAATAAAACTCAAAATACTTAAGTCCTATCTAAACACTTTTTTTTAATAAAGGTGGAAATGGAACATGGTGTATACCGTGCACTCCTGAGATTAAGATTCGAGGCGGATGCCTCGCCTATCTTAGCTCTCGCCATCATTTAAAATTGTCAATGCGGTTTCTTTAAACCCTTTCTCAATCAAACCTCAAAACACTTAATCCTTATTAAACATTTTTGCAAATAAGATGGAAATGGAGTGTGGTGTATACCGCGCACTCCTGATGGATATCTCACTCATCCAAGTTCTCGCCATTACTCAAAACACATCAAACCAATCAATTTCTTTTCTCGCCGCTGTGCGATTGACCCTCTTAAACCTTTTCTCAAACGAAGGGTACTTTGTTTCAAAACAATGCAAGGAAATGTTTTTCCACCTGTTATTGGTAGTCCAACAATGTTTTCGTCGATTTGACACAAAGTAGCTTTCGCTAAAATCGACCAACAAACAAACATTTTTCTACCCAGAACTACGTAAGCCTTGATTTCTCTGTTGAGAAACGTAGGAGCAGGATTTGTAAATCTTGTCAGGCCCACTAATAAAAAACATAGGTTTAGTCCTTCGTTAAAAAATATAAAAACATTTCTCCTCTCTTCTATTCTTTCTTTCCCACCTAATAACTTGAAAAGCCTAACATTTCAACTAACACTAACGCACACAACTAACCTAATGGTTCCCGTTGAGTACAACGGACGTGAGGGGTGCTAATACCTTCCCCTCGCGTAATCGACTCCCGAACCCTGATTTGGTTGCGACGACCACAATCATTGTCGTTTCTTTCTTGGGTTTTATCGATATTTCCCCTTTCCTTTTTAGGAATAAATAAAGTTCGGTGGCGACTCTGTTCAGTCCATCATTGCGAGCGTGCGATTGCGCTTCGCTTAAGTCGTGTTCTCATTTTTTCATTGAGGTACGACACTTTGGATGCTAATCAATTTGAATGTTTAAGAGGGAAATTAGGGATTTGTATCCATGAGAATTTATAGAAATTAATTTGTAGTGGAAAAGGTAATAAAAATATTGTCTGCCCACTTAAAAGAAAGTGCCACATTTATGGTAAATCGTTACCTAGTATTGGAACTTCCATCTATAACATTCTCACACGCAACCTCAGCTCAAACATTTCCACCTTCCTCAAACTTCATCAACCTTCTTTGCTAGGGCAACAGAAATCCTTCCACAAGCTCAACAAGATGTCACAACATCCTTCATCTTCTGGTTCTAAAAACACCAAACCTGCGTACAAAGCTAGAACACCCTCTATGGGTTTTCTTAATGAAGATATTTTGGAAGTGATTCCCCTATCAGTCATCCCAGGCGACGCTCTTGGTCCATCCTCCACTGCAGGACATGCTCAAGGTAACAGTTCTGATAACCCTACCTCTAAGGATGACATGTATCATACTGATCGTGTCATTAGAAATCTTGTCCCGAGGATCCTTAATGAAGGACACTCAGTAAAGGGAGTTTCTACTCCTGTATCGCTAGGTACTAACGAATCGAGCTAAGGATATTGTAGTGACACTTTCTGCAAATGCGATCATAGGCTTCGTTCCTATACAAATCAATCCATATCACCCCACCATACCTAGGCCTTCTTTTCATCTTCTTCAAGTCCTTTTTTCATTCAGGTGCAATCACATTAAACCCGTTATCCGTACATACTCATAGTAAGGTGACCGGTTAGTGATTATGATCTTAAGCATGGGGCTCTGGAACATAAGTTGTTGTAGCCCCTTTATTTAACCCAATTGTAGTTGTGGGGGATTGGATCGTAATCCACCTTACCAAGTTCAACACCAAATACCTCTGAACCAACCAAAATTGGGCATATTATTATGGGGTATCGGGATAGACTCTTATAATCATGAAACCTATGGTGTCAAGACGATATCGATTTTTAGAAAAACTTTTCCCAAATCTTTTACATCCTATCATAAAACTGTCTTATAGCCTGAATATTCAAAATACATTGTTTTCTTTGCTCACAAAAATTTTGGTAAGGCTAAAGAAATGGGAGAAGTACGGATACACCACACAGATGACTCGTCAAACACATGTTATTTTATTGAAAGAAAAGCAAACAACTAAAACACAAAAAACATATTGAAAATAAAGGAAAGCGATAAAAATCTCCTCCCACACTTAAACCGAACATTATCCTCAATGTTTAGATATGAGATAGGGTAGGAGGAACCTGAAAGAGGGAGAGAACTATGACTGATCACCGGCATCGTCGCCGCCCTGGTCAGGATGCCTGGTTCAACGACTCCTGCTACGACGGCTAGGATGTTCCTGCAGCTTCCTAGAGAGACCTAAGAGAGACCCCTGGGTGGCTTCAATAAGTGCGAAGTGCCGCTCATTAGCCTGTTGCTGGCAATGCTACCCATTAGTGATCGCAAGCAAGGACTTCGTGATAGTCCGATGTGTGCGCTCAGTGTGCTGCTGGGAGGCTACCATAAAACTCATATTATCAGTCAATTGGTGGTTCATGGTATTTAGAAGGTCATCATGCCTTTCTTTCCGAGCCAGGTTCTCGCACCACATCTCCTCAATGATGTAAAAACCAGGAGTGGTACCTGTAAAATGGTCAGAAGAAGAAGGTGCAGTGTGTGTAGGTGAAGCAGTGTGTGTAGGAATATCATGAGCAGGGGACTGGTCGCGCCGGTCATATTCATCATCAATCCCTCGCCCATTGTCCATAGGGACATTAGGTGGTAAAGGATCGGTAAAAGGTGGAGCATCGAGATCATATGTCCAGTTCCTTGCATGTCGCACATCTGTACGCTGAGAGAAAGGTAAAACAACACTCGATATAGCTACACCATGGACCATGAGGTTATAACCGCCTGCTCGCCGCACCTTGCACAATTTCATATCCTTCAAAAATTTCAAGTTAATGGTGCAGTGAAGGAGTGATTCAAGGTAGCTAACTCAGCGTTGAGATTTAGTGCTCTAGCAATAGAAGTAATTAATCCACCAAAAGAAATGGTTCCTCCTTTTTTCAAATTGGAGGACATATGTGCAAGCATAAAAGGAACAGGATTGAACTCGCGAGCATTTACATTATTAGAATTTTCCCGACCAAAATTAGTACATGCCAAAAGATATCGAAAAATACGGATGCTCGGGTTATGAATAGTGGAGGCTAAAATTCCTTCAAAAGAAGTGGCAGCGACATTTGATAATCTATTCCAAAAGTTAAATGCTTCAAGTTCCCATTCTGCATCTAAGGGTGTCTCACAAATGACACCCTCTCCGTAAGGCATTCCTAACAAACCTACTAAGGCGTTGGTAGTGTACTCATATTCAACTATGAACATTCTAAAACATCTTGTACCAACCGCTCTAGCAGTGCCAGGATGAACAGTGTAAATTAGGGAACTCAGAAATTCCCTGGTCATCCTATCATAGGTGGGTTCCTTATTAGCAAAAATCCATGCAGTCCTAAATTATCTAGCATATGAAAAACACTATGATTGGTCCCTAAAGTATACAAACAGTCCTCATCGATATACCTGGTGGCGAGAATTTCCCGTGTTTGCAACTTCTGTAAAATTTTGTTCTGACGCTCTCTCCAGGTTTCCCTCCGCAAAGGATGATATTGTTGAATTCCATTCCAGCCATTGATGGTGAGTGAAGAGAAAATGGATTTTGGATGGTAAGGAAGTGAAAATGGGATTGTAGTGGGTTTTTGGTGGAGGAAATTGATGAGTGAAGTTTGGAAATGATAATGGGTTGGAGTTAGAATGATGAAGTTGGGAATTTTCGTGGAACTTAATGGAGGTGGAAGGAGAAAAAAATGGGTTTTGAGAGGTTGAAGAAGGCAAAAATGGGGGATTTAGGGATTTTGTCCCGTAAATGGTACAGACCCTATGGCGCCCGCCATGAGGCTATGGCACCCGCCATGAGTCCGGACTTGTTGTTTGGGTTGGGCTTGTTTCTTGCTCTTGGGCTAAAAAATTTGCCTTATTTTGCAAAGGGGGTGTACATAGGCTTCCATAACATGCTGCTTTTTTTTTTATTAAGCTTGATAAATGACAAAATAAAAAAGTAAAGTAAACTAAAAAGGAAATAAAAACATAATAATAGTAACACACACACACACACACACACACACATATATATATATATATATATATATATATATATATATATATATATATATATATATATATATATATATATATATATATATATATATATATATAATAATAAGTCATGGGTCGAGAGATGCTAGGAAAGGAAAAGCAAGCATAAAGTCAAAAGGAAAAAGAAAAACAAGCATAAAGTCAAAAGAAAAAAGAAAAACAAGCATAAATAATAAATAATAGGAAATAAGTAAAGCAAATTGCATCTCTCGGTCGGTGATATCGTCAATGTCCAGGGAATAATGGAGTCTCCTCAACTTCGGATATATATATATTTATATATATATATATATATATATGAATAGATAGTAATAAGTCATGGGTCGAGAGATGCTAGGAAAGGAAAAGCAAGCATAAAGGAAAATGGAAAAAGAAAAACAAGCATAAATAATAAATAATAGGAAATAAGTAAAGCAAATTGCATCTCTCGGTCGGTGATATCGTCAATGTCCAGGGAATAATGGAGTCTCCTCAACTTCGGATCATCGGAGCTCTGCAATCTAGTGTCTAAGGTCAGCGATCTTATTGTTCAGTATATCGGCTTCAGTGGCATGTGTGGCATCTGACACTTCGACCTTTAAAGCAACTTCAGCAAGCTCCTGGCAAAGCTGGGCTATCTCCATACGAAGCTTAACAAGCTCAGAATGCATGCTTGGACTCTAAAGATTTGGATTATTGGTGAGGATTTTGATTTTGGTAGGTGCTGGTTGATGCTCTGCTTCAGGTGGGATTCTCTGCTCATCTACTGTCTCAGGTTGGCCTTCTATGGCATAGGCCCAGTTGGCCTGATTATAAACACAAGTTACCTGAGTGTCTGGTAAATTAAAGTAGTGGATAGTCTCACATCAAGAGCCTGTATTGATCTGGGTGGAAAGAAGATCTCCTCACGAGGCCACGGTCCAGACAGAAGTCAATATCCATCAAAGTATAACTGCAGTAAGATGTTAGGTGAAATAGCCTTCTACCAAGTCCTAGGGCGGAGGCTATATGGGTTACCGTGCTTCCATCATGTATAGGGCTCATAGCGGAGCGGGCATTAAGATAGAGACTCTCGATCAGAAAATCCCTGCAAGCTATTGGGCGTGACTGAGTGGTACAGTACATGAACAAAATCTCTTCATCACTTACGTGTGTATTAGTGTCACTCTTCCCCAGGAAGGTGTGGGCAATAATCATCTGAAAATATATGAAAGCAGGATTATGGATCTT
Source organism: Lathyrus oleraceus (assembly GCF_024323335.1). NCBI lineage: Eukaryota > Viridiplantae > Streptophyta > Magnoliopsida > Fabales > Fabaceae > Lathyrus > Lathyrus oleraceus. Next base: position 132,143,871 of record NC_066580.1, on the reverse strand, counting down.
GTTATAGAGTTGGGTGGAAGGGTCAGGGCTACCTCCACATGTAATGTCACTCCAGAACTTCTCAACGTCTCTACTCGGGAAATAGCTCATGGGGTGCTCAGATGAGGCATCATAAGTAGTCTAAAATCCAAGTAAGTCACCGAAACGCTTGTGGTTGAAGGCGTACTCCGTCCCAAACATCATGAAATTAATGTGGCCACCATCACTAGCGTGACCAACATAGGGCTCGTAGTTCAACGAGCTCAAGAACTCCAAAGTGAGGTTCCTATAAGTCACATGCATCACTTCGGTATACTCATCCCATATCAACTAACTGCACAAATGTCTGACACTAGGCTCAATTCCTAATGCTTCCATGCACCTCGAATCAGGATATCTGGTGGGCAGCATTGGACGCTGAGAAAGCATGGCGTAGAGTTGCTCCTGTATTTGGTCACGAAATATCACTGGCATAGTGTCGAAATTCTCCATCCTGAAAAGTTAGGTTAAAAATAGAGGACACCTGAAATCGCAAATATTGCAATTGTTAGTCTAAACATAAATATATATATAAATATATATATATATATATATATATATATATATATATATATATATATATATATATATATATATATATATATATATATATATATATATATATATATAACATGAAAATATAAATTGTAATAGTAAACGTGAAGTAAAGGAAAAAGAAATCATGGGTTGCCTCCCATGCAACGCTTGTTTAACGTTGTTAGCTTGACGATTTGAACTTTATATATCAGAGGTAGGGACCAGAGGGTCGATCAGAGTATGACCATGGCATTCTGTGGGGATGTCACCTCCTTGATATTGTTTCAGTCTTTGTCCATTTACCACAAACGGATTACAAGAAATGTTCCGGATTTCAACTGCTCCAGATTTGAGGATTTTGGAAACCTTAAAGGGGCTTGTCCATCTCGAACGCAACTTACCTGGAAAAAGTCGTAATTTGGACTTGAAAAGGAGAACAGAGTCACCTATATTAAAGTGCTTTTTCACAATCCTTTTGTCATGCCATGCTTTGGTTCTTTATTTGTATATAATGGCATTCTCGTAAGCGTTTTGGCGGAGTTCCTCCAATTTGTGGATATCGAGGATTCGCTTCTCGCCAGATGCTAGGGAATTCAAATTCAGGGTCTTGATGTTCCAATATGATTTTTGCTTAAGTTCAAAAGGTAAGTGGCATGACTTTCCATAGACTAACTGGTATGGTGTAGTTCCAATTGGGGTTTTGTAAGCAGTTATGTAAACCCACAATGCTTCTGTTAGCTCTTCAGACCAATCTTTTCTGGATATCAAAACAGTTTTTTCCAAGATTTTCTTAATCTCTCTGTCTGATACTTCTACTTGACCATTAGTCTAGGGATGATATGGTGTTGCTACTCTGTGTTTACTCCATACTTTCTTAAGAGTTTATCGAATATCCTGGATATAAAATGTGATCCACCATCACTTATGACAAGTCATGGTACTCCAAATCTGGGGAAAATATTGTTTTTAAACAACTTGATGACTACTCTTGTGTGGTTAGTGGGTGAGGCTATAACTTTTATCCATTTGGACACATAGTCGACAGCTACCAAAATATACTTGTTTCCCATCGAAGATGGAAAAGGTCCCATGAAATCAATACCCCAAACATCAAATAATTCCACTTCTTGGATGTTCTTCAAAGGCATTTCGTCGCGTCTTGAGATGTTTCCATTGTGCTGGCACCGGTCATATTGGACAATATAAGTATGGACATCACGCCATAGTGTTGGCCAATAAAGACCAACTTGAAGGATCTTAGTGTATGTCTTGGATGTGCTTTAATGTCCACCATAGGGTGAAGAGTGACAATTCTCTATGATATTTCTAACTTCTTCTTCCGGGACGCAACGTCGAAAGATGTTATTTGTTCCTCTTTTAAAAAGGAGTGGTTCGTCCCAATAGAAATGTCTTACATCTTTAAAGAACTTCTTCTTTTGTTGATAATTGAGGTCAGGTGGTATGATATCAGCGACTAGATAATTCACAAAATCAACGTACCATGGTACTTTGCTAATCTCTGAAACTGTTTCAATGTTGTCTCTATTAGGTTCAAGGGGAACAATATCTAACTTAGCTATTAATTTGTCATAGGTGATATCATCATTTATAGGTAAATGGTATGGCTTCAAATGCTCTAGTCTAGAAAGATGGTCAGCCACTACATTTTCTGTTCCTTTTTTGTCTCGGATATCTAAGTCGAACTCTTGTAGATAAAGGATCCATCTGAGTAACCTAGGTTTCGCATCCTTTTTGCTTAGAAGGTAACGGATGGCTGCATGGTCTGTATAGACTATAATCTTAGATCCGACAAGATAAGACCTAAATTTATCAATTGCAAAAACTATAGCTAGGAGTTCCTTCTGTGTTGTCGTATAATTGAGTTGAGCGACATCTAGGGTTCTACTAGCGTAATATATCACATGTAATTTCTTATTTTTTCTTTGTCCTAAAACAGCTCCTACAACGAAATCGCTAGCATCACACATTATTTCAAAAGGTTGAGTCCAATCCGGAGTTTGTAAAATGGTGTCGCAACTTAAAAAAGGAATGCGAAAAAAACAACCGACGAAAAAGAAATGACAGAAGAGTTGCCACCGTGCGTTATTTATCCCAAAGGAGTGAAAGGAAACGCTCGAAGTAAACCTGGAAAAAGGAAAGGAAAAGACAAGGTCTCGCAACCAAATCTTGGGTTCGGGAGTCGATTATGCGAAGGGAACGTATTATCACCCCTACGCATCCGTAGTACTCTACGGGATCCACTCTTGTTGTTCTTGTCTAAAGGGTGTGGGTTTATCTAATGTACTATTTACTAAAAGAGGGGTCAAAAGAAAATGACTCGCACGGATGTCGCATCCACTGCATACATATCTCATCTGAATATGAGAATCAGAGTCTTCGTAGCTCGGCTACCTATGGGTTAAAGAGGAGTGTGCTCGCTAAGACATCGCGTCTTATGCCTACGTATCTCATCTGGAATGAGAATCAGAGCAAGTCGTAGTTCGGCTAACCTATTTGTTTGTTTTGTGTTTTTTAGGTGAACGACGTTACTACGCAATCTACCGGATGCTCGACCTTTGGAGACTTACTCGCCTGTAGTAGAAGGAGTTAACGCGTTTTTAGGAGAAGAAAAATGAATGAGTTTGTTTGTGTTTTAGGAACGCTCATGCAAAAAGGAAGTCCTAGACGAAGGAACCGTGCTACCTTAATTGACATGCAAACGAGAGACTATACGAAGCCTAGCAATCCTATGGGGAGACGATCACACCATACAAAACAAACATGCATAAAGTAAACACGCCAATCAAGGGGGCTCAAACATACGTGGGTAGGGCTTTAGTCAAGAGGGGTCATATCAACCTCGACAAACAAACCATGGAAAGGTAATCAAATGGGCTCTTAACCACTGACACTGAACGTCAGGGTGAGCAGATCAAAAAGGGTAATGAGGATAAAACCTCATAGCTCTTAACCCTGGACAGGGTGAGCTCATGACAAAAAGTGGGGATTCAGAAAGGTGGAACACTCTCCACTGACTGACCAGACAAAAGATCTTGGGCCTTTGTTCTGAAGCATCGACACGTAGTGAGAGCATAAAGAACGACACACTGAATAACGGGGGATTGACTACCAATCCCTTTTGTCCATCAATTGCCTCTTCATGGAGGTCTTTAGCACTGGTGCCTCTTGTTGGAGGTGTTTGGGCACAAAAGTAAACAAACAAAAGAAAACCTTGCCTCCTATTGAGGTCTTCCAACTAAGAAAGCGGTAAGATGCGGGGAAGATAAAGGGATAAAGAGATCTACCACACGGATAAAAATCCGAAGTAATAACAACTAAAGAAGCAAGAAACCCGGTGATCTTTCAAGCTGGCACCATCAAAGAAAACAGGTCAGCAAGGTAATCGGAATAAACCTCCAGATGGTATCCCACAAATAAAATGGAATACCAAGCAAGCTATCTCTTCAAGAGTCATGTGAGCCCTCACAAAAACACAACAAACAAGTTAGAATAACAAGACGGGGTACAATCAAGAGTTGCAGAAAAGAAACATAACAACAACAGTGTCAGGTAAACAGTGCACGGATGTAATAGAAAACATGTCACAACAAAACACAAAATAGATTGGAAACCAAACAGAAAAAGCAGCTACTGTCGCGATCGCTACTGCTTCGCTTAGTGAAGCTTCGCTGCAGATT